>NW_007226756.1:123119-154379 GCF_000164805.1 Carlito syrichta
GAACCCGCGGGCTCAGACAATCCACTCACCTCAGCCTCCCAAAGGCGTGGGATTACAGGCTGAGCCACCGAGCCTGGCTAATTTTTTTTTTTTTTTAAATAGAGATGAGGTCTCACTATGTTGCCTAGGGTGTCTTGAATTCCTGGGCTCAAGCAATCCTGTTTTCTCGGCCTCCCAAAGTGCTAGAATTATAGGCGTGAGCCACCATGTCCAGTCTACACTTAAGTTAATCAATGTTACATAAAATTAAACATTCTTTTCCTTAGTTGCATAGCAACATTTCAAATGCTCAGTAGTTACATGTGGTTAATGGCTGCTGTATTGGAGAGAGCAGATATAGGACATTTCCATCATAGAAGAAAGTACTATTAGACAGTACTGGTTATTTACATCTAACTTTATTCCCTGTATAGTCATTATTAGTAGTGTTGATAATTAGAGTAAATGCTTTCTTTTTTTTTTTTTTTGAGTCGGAGTCTCACTCTGTCACCCAGACTGGAGTGCGGCGGCCGCTCCTGCCCACCGCAGCCTCGACCTGCTGGGCTCCGGCGATCCTTCCGCCTCAGCCTTTCGAGTAGCTGGAACTACAGGCGCGCACTACCACGCCCGGCTGATTTTTTGATTTATTGTAGAGATGAGGTCTCGCCAAGTTGCCCAGGCAGGTCTGGAACCCGTGGGCTCAGGCAATCCACTCACCTCAGCCTCCCAAAGGCGCGGGATTACAGGCTGAGCCACCGAGCCCGGCTGTAAATGCCTTCTTATATTTACTTTCATGTTTACCAATTTCTATGCTCAGCATTGCCTTTTGCATTTATAAGAATATAAAATATAAATCCTAAGAATATTTAAATAATATTATTTTTCATATTATATTTCTCTTTCCCCCATGCTGCTGTATTATGAACAATTTCCTCAGCTCAAAATTTTTGTTAATCTCTTAAAATGTGTTGACTCTGCTTTTAACAATTTATTCTATAAATGGACATTGAAAAATTTATTTATTTATTTTTATTTTTTTGAGTTGAAGTCTCACTCTTTCACCCAGACTGGAGTGCAGTGGCCGCTCTCGGCCACCGCAGCCTCGACTTGCTGGGCTCCGGCAATCCTTCCACCTCAGCCTTCCGAGTAACTGGAACTACAGGCGGGTGCTACCACACCTGGCTAATTTTTTTGATTTATTGTAGGGATGAGGTCTCACCTGCCCAGGCGGGTCTCGAACCCGTGGACTCAGGCAATCCACTCACCTCAGCCTCCCAAAGGTGCGGGATTACAGGCTGAGCCACTGAGCCCGGCTGACATTGAACAATTATTGTAATGCTATAAGAAAAGGATTGGCAGTGGTGGGAAATTGCTAGGGGACGGGGAGCACACCTCATCAACAAGGGTTCCTGTATAACGAACATTTGTAGACCTAACCCTGAATTGTACCCCACATCTTTAAAATAAAATTTTTTTAAAAAAACCCAAAAACCAGCTGGGCTCCGTGGCTCAGACTGTAATCCCGCGCCTTTGGAAGGCTGAGGTGAGTGGATTGCCTGAGCCCGCGGGTTCGAGACCTGCCTGGGCAGCACGACCTCATCTCTACAATAAATAAAAAAATCAGCCGGGCATGGTAGCGCATGCCTGTAATTCCGGCTACTTGGAAGACTGAGGCAGAAGGATCGCCGGAGCCCAGCAGGTCGAGGCTGCAGTGGCCAGGAGCGGCCACTGCACTCCAATCTGGGCGACAGAGTGAGACTCCAACTCAAAAAAACCCTCAAAACCCCAAAAACCAATTTATTCTTTCAGTGACTTTATTATTGCATTCTTAAAGTTTGATTTGCTCAAATCTACCTCTCTTTCAGTGTCTTGTTCTGTCTTATTGCTCTACCCTCAACAAATAAACAAAAAAACTCTTTGGTCAGGAGCAGCGGCTCACACTGGTAAGCCTAGCATTTTGGAGGTTAAGGTAGGAGGATTGCTTGAAGCCAGGAGTTCAAGATCAGCCTGGTGACAGCTAGATTCCTGTCTCTACAAAAGATTAAAAAACTAGCTGGGTATGGTGGCCCATGCTTGTGGTCCCAGCACTCTAGAGGCTGAGGCCAAAGGATTGCTTGAGCACAAGAGTTTGAGATTACAGTGAGCCATGATCACACCATTGCACTCAGGCTTGAGCAAGATACTGTTTCTAAAATACTACTACTAATAATAATGATAAAAATAAACTCTTCATTTAAACATACTAATATTAGTATCTAACCGATTTTTGTGGACCTTACCTGTCTAAATTATGAAATGGGGTTTTAGATTAAATGGCCTGTAAGGTGACTTCTAGTTCTGAAATTCTAATATGTACCCTGATATTCATTTATTTTTAAATAAATATTGTTGGAGAACTTTGCATTTCCAATTAATGAAGGTGGCAGTGAAGTGTGCCAGTGAATAGAGAATGATTATTTTAAAAGCCACCTTCCCCAGACCTCTAAGGCTCTGAGCCAACACCTCCAGTTTTCTCCTGTCCCTTCCTGTATTAGCAGAGAGGGAAACAGGTGGCTAACCAGATGGACACCAGCCAGGAAAAACTTCCATCTGGGTTTGGTTTCAGATCAAAGGTATTTTTTGGAGACTCATCAAAGAATCCAGTGAAAGGCTGAGAAAAAAGAGGTGAATATTAAACCTTCCAGCATCAGAGGTTTTTGTTTTGATCCTTGTAGCACATAAAATATAAGATTAGAGTGTCAACGGTTTCCCTACATTCTCTAAAACCAACAGAATACTGGAAATTGGAAGAAGGATAATGAAGGCCTGTGTTTCTTTTTAATCTAGAGATCCCCACAATTGACTTGGAAGACTGTAGAAAGACACTGGAAGGGAACTGTGAATATGAGCTAGGGTTGGAGGGGAGGGGGGGTGATTTTATTATATTTCTCTGGAGGGCAACTGAGCAATCAACAACCATTTCTGAGGTTTGTATCTCACAGTGCCTCACAGCATCTTTCAAATTCTGCTCCTATGCTGTTAAATATTCAGTGAGTAGAGGATACAATGAGAGTCCATTATCCTAAACGCTGGTTTCTGGTCTACCACATTGATTGTGACTGCTGTGCTCAGGTGTAGCTTCTTAGGCCAATGACAAGGATTCAATTAAAATGAATATTTGACTTACTTCAAGTAGCACTGGCTCTCATGCCTCCCCTTCCCATCTAACCAGATGAAGTCATGATGCTTTTATAATTGTATTTATTTTCTTCGCTTAGAATTTTAGAATAAACTTGATTGAGGCATAATTTATTTTTTTTATTTTTTTATTTTTTTGAGTTGGAGTCTCACTCTGTCACCCAGACTGGAGTGCAGTGGCCGCTCCCGACCACCGCAGCCTCGACCTGTTGGGCTCCGGCGATCCTTCCGCCTCAGCCTTCCGAGTAGCCGGAATTACAGGTGCGCGCTACCACGCCCAGCTAATTTTTTGATTTTATTGTAGAGATGAAGTCTCGCCTGCCCAGGTGGGTCTCGAACCCGCGGTCTCAGGCAGTCCACTCACCTCAGCCTCCCAAAGGCGCGGGATTACAGGCTGAGCCACCGAGCCCGGCTGAGGCATAATTTATATACAGTTTGCTTTATCAAGGTATAGTTTACATACATGGCACTTTGTCTTAAAATTCAACAAAATATAATTTCTCTTCCATTTTCATACTGTTCTAGACAAAGTTTTGAAGTGAAATGTCAGGTTATATTTTCCTCCAATTACTGTTTTGGGAGACTTAGTGGTCTCTGAAATTTCATATCCTTTGTGTCTTTACTACAAAACAATTATTTATTCTAAGCAAAGATTTAAATAAAGATTACTAACATTTATATGCTTTTTGGAAGCCCTTGAAGCACTGTGTCTAATTTATACTACATACATATACTTTTTATTCCTCCAGCTTCCTCATTCCTGCTTTTATCCAAATAGTTTTTAGACCTGTCAGTTTTTCCTCTGAAATGTGTCACCCCCACCCTTTCCTGACCTCATTTCTTTTTATCTGATTAAAAGAATCCATTCTAGCAAGGTGCAGCTCGCCCCTATAATCCCAGCACTTTGGGAGGCTGAGGTGAGAGGATTGCCTGAGATCACAGGTTCGAGACCAGCCTTGGCAACTTGGTGAGCCCTCATCTCTACAATAAATCAAAATATTAGCCGAGCATGGTGGTGTGTGCCTGTAGTTCCAGCTACTTGTAAGGCTGAGGCGGAAGGATCCCCGGAGCCCAGCAGGTCGAGGCTGTGGTGGCGGGGAGCATACCACTGCACAGAGTGGGCTACAGAGTGAGACTCCAACTCAAAAAAAAAAAAAAAAAAAAAGAATCCATTCTATACATACTCTGGCCAGACTCATCTTCCTAAAGCACAACTTTGATGCTGTCTTTCCTTTAATCAAAAGCCCTCAATGGCCCCCTTTTGCCTGCTAAATCAAGTAGTCAACTTTCTCTGCAGCTGGTGTCCTTCTAGAGTCAGATCCGATATACCCACTTGCTTCCAGTCCTACCCTGCACTCATGTCTCTCATAAACCCCTCATTGCCAACCTCACATTGGTATCTCCCAAGGGCTTGGCCATGGCTGTCTTTATACTTTGCCTAGAATATCCTTGCTGCCACATCTCCCCAGAGGAAATATTGCCCACATTTTACCCTCAAATCAAATACTACCTCCTCTCATTAGCCTTCCCTTATCATCCCAGTGCAAATTTACATCTACTATTTTTTAAATGCATATGCTACTTTACACTATGCCTATACCACATATTTTTATTTATTTTTATTTTTGAGTCTCACTCTGTCATCCAGGCTGGAGGGCAGTGGCATGCTCTCGGTCACTGCAAACTTGACCTGCTGGGCTCAGGCGATCCTTCTGCCTCAGTCTTCCAAGAGCTGGGGTTACAGGCACACGCCACCATACCCAGCTAATTTTTTGATTTATTGTAGAGATGGGGTCTCACCAAGTTGCCCAGGCTGGTCTCAAATCTGTGAGCTCAGGCAATCTTCTCACCTCGGACTCCCAAAGTGCTAGATTATAGGCGTGAGCCACTTTTCCCGGCCTTATAACACATATTTTTTAATGCAATTAAAATATTTTAAAATATAAAATATCTGTTCACTTAATATTTAAGTAAATTCTATTGAGTCTTATGGGTCAGATTCTGCATTTGTACTCATTTGTTCCTAAATGCTATTTGATATAGTCATATGGACCTTGGCAACTTAGACTTGGGTTCAAATCGTGCCCCTTGCTAGTATGAAATTTGGGGATCTTTTAAACTTTAGTCTCCTGATCTATAAAAAATAAAGATTAAAAATGACCAGCTGACATGGTGTGGTAAAAATTGAATGAGATTATATGGTAAAGTGTTTAGCATGCTCTCTGGCACATAGTACATGCTCAATAAATAGTTACTAGTATTTCAAGTTAAATCATAAGTTATTTCAAGAGATAGGTTTTTTTTTTTACTCTTTAGCTCTCAGTTTAAAATGGTAGCCACTAGTCACATGTGGCAATTGAACCCTTGAAATGCTGCTAGTGTGAATTGAGATGTGGATAAATGTGAAATACACACTGGACTTTTAAGACTTATACAAAGAAAGTAAAATATCACAATACTTTTTACTGATTACACATTGAAATGAAAATATTTTGGATATATTGGGTTAAATTTATTACTAACTTAATTTCTACTTCCTTTTACTTTTTAAAATATGGCTACTAGAAAGTTTAAAATTATATATGTGTCTTACATTATATTTCTGTTGGGTGGCACTGATCTAGAAGTCTCTGTTTTAGGACAGAATTAGGCATACAGATGCTCAGCTAATATTTGATTGGTTGACTGATTTGGCTAAATCTCTTCACCATTTTGTTACATTGAGGGACTGTATCTTTTTTTTTTTTTTTTTTTTTTTAGTTGGAGTCTCACTCTGTTGCCCAGACTGGAGTGCAGTGGCATGCTCCTGGCCATTGCAGCCTCAACCTGATGGGCTCCAGCTATACTTGTCTCAGTCTTCCAAGTAGCCAAAACTATAGGTGCGTGCTACCATGCCTGGCTAATTTTTATTTATTGTAGAGACTATTGGTCTTGCCAAGTTGCCCAGGTGGGTCTTGAACCCATGGGCTCAGGCAGTCTACTCGCCTTGGCCTCCCAAAATGCTAGGATTATAGGCTGAGCCACCGAGCCCAACCAGAGGGACTGTGTCTTTAAAAGAGATGTTTACAACAAATGGAGACAGATTTATAGAATGGAGTTATTAGAGAATTTCATGCAATTAGCCTTTGGTAACTTCCTTCTGCAAATCTGTGCCACCAAGCACTGGAGCAAAGTTCTTCAAACAAAGCATCAGTAAGCACAATTAAGAATGGGGATGACTTCTCAGGGTCTAAGAAATCAGATTGCTGAAATGAACCTTGACAAATGCCAAGGAATTACAAATTGTTGGCAGGCCAACTATGTTGTCACATTTAATGGGAAAATTGGGATCAGTGATGTTCTCTGTCTGGATCCTGGATTTTACAGCTCTTTTTAAAGCATATCTAACCTGAAGGACTCCAGGAAGCAAAAGATGAGGGCAAAGGGAAGATGAAAGAAAGACCATCAGACTCTTTGAAAGAGTCTTCTGCATGAATCCATTTGGAAATCCATAATCCTTCTTGAAATTGGAGTAGTTGTGCCTTTTGGCTTTCAACACTGACAGAATCAAAGCCAAACAATAATGTCAATGAGTACTCTTTTAGCCAATTGGATTCTCAGCAAACAAGGACTCACTCAAGGAAGTGTCTGAATTGGTTCTACTGTAAGTTTTTGGTGGGAGTGGGAAGGGGGCTTGAATTTCATTGTTTGAACTGTTCCAGAATGCTCTAGGGTGCTTCCTCTCCATTCTCTCCCCCATCCTTTGACTTTTCTCCAACTACCATCCTTCACTACTATCAATGGTTAACATTTATTTAATGCTCACTACATGGCAGGCACTTTTCTTAATATTTTATGTCTGTTATGACTTCACTGAATACTTAAACGATTCTTTGAGCTGGATACTACTCCTAACCTAAATTAAAAGGTGAGAGAACTGAGATACACAGTGGTTAGATAAGCTGTCTATAGTCAACTTACTTAACTTAGGTAGAGCAGCCAGAAAGTCTTTCTGTCTTGGTGGTCAACACCCTAGACTACAGCATCTGGAGAAGATTCTGACTTGTCCACACATCTGCTCTGCCAGGACAAGCCTGCACCTAGAGATTATTCCTGAAGCTGCTCTGGCACCTGGAGGTATAGATTTTCTGGTCTCCAAGCTTTTGTGACCTGACTGTCAAAGGATGCTAATGGATTATGGAACTTTTCAGAGCACCTAAAGTAAGTTATTAATTACAGAGCACTGTTCAAAATGTTTTGCAACAAAGCCGAGCTCAGTGGTTCAGCCTGTAATCCCGCTTTGGGAGGCTGAGGTGAGTGGATTGCCTCGCCTGGGCAACTTGGCGAGACCTCATCACTACAATAAATCAAAAAATTAGCCAGGTGTGGTAGCGCGCCTGTAGTTCCAGCTATCTGGAAGGCTGAGGTGGAGGGATCGCCAGAGCCCAGCAGGTCAAGGCTGTGGTGGCCGGGAGCGGCCACTGCATTCCAGTCTGGGTGACAGAGTGAGACTCCAACTCAAAAAAAAAAAAAAAATTTTGCAACATATAATGTTCATTGGTTTGAACAAAGGTATATATCATTTAGTTTAGCTTATTTTGTTGTTGTTGTTGGTCTTACTCTGTTGCCCAGTCTGGAGTATGGTAGTGCCATCACGACTACTGCTGCCTCGACCTGCTCAGGCGATCCTTCCTCCTCAGTCTCCCAAGTAGTTGGGACTACAAACACATGTCACCATGCCTGGCTGATTTGTCAATTTATTGTAGAGATGAGGTCTCACCAGGTTGCCCAGAATGGTCTCAAATTCCTGGGCTCAGGCATTCCTCTTGCCTCAGCCCCCCAAAATGCTGGGCATTTAATAAGTGTTAATAGTATCTATGATGGGTTTGTATTGTGTCTTTGGGTACTTTGTGATCCCTGAGGACATGGAAAAATGGAAGTATTACATATGCTTTGCAGTTTCTTTGCAATCTTTCTTTCCACTGTCTTCCTGCACATTCCTGCTCTCTAGGGAGCCCCCTAGCATGTATTCAGCCTTTGGAGATCAGTTTGGGCCCATCAAGGTCTAGGGTAGAAAGAAAATAGAAACAAAGGAAAGCAAAATATGAGCCACGTATAGAAGCTGTAGATACTCTATCAGGTTATATGTGCTTTTTAATTTTGAGTCAGAAGTAGAGGAGGGCCATTGGCTGAGCTCGGCTGAACTTTTTAGGAGATATGTACAACTGTCCCTAACTTTTCTTTACCAAGAACCTGATTGATTAATCTCTCTGGACAGTTTGGAGGAGAGGGGGTTAACAAAGCAAACACTTTCTCTCCTTGAAGATCTCATTCCATAATGAAAGAAGGAAAAAACACCAATCAGACAGTGGTTTGTCCTTCGCAGCTGAAAATGATGACCATGGAATGATTAAATAGAACTGACTTTCCATAGTTTTCAGATTCCCTATAGGATCACATAGTGTTAGAGTGGGATAGATTAGAGATTTTCAAACTCAATTTCCTCACTTTGTATGAGGAAACTTAAGCCCAGAAAAATGTGTGTTAGAATCAAAGATGTGGCTTCTTGACTCTAGTTCCTCAAACTTTCCACTGCAAATGACTTTATTTCTTTGATAGTTTTCACTAAGATTTCTGGTTCTTTTAATTTCTTTTTCTTTTTCTTTTTTTGAGTTGGAGTCTCACTCTGTTGCCCAGACTGGAGTGCAGTGGCACGCTCCCGGTCACTGCAACCTCGACCTGCTGGGCTCCGGCGATCCTTCCGCCTCAGCCTTCCAAGTACCTGGAATGACAGGCGCGCACTACCACGCCTGGCTAATTTTTTGATGTATTGTAGAGATGAGGTCTCGCCAAGTTGCCCAGGCAGGTCTCGAACCCGTGGACTCAGGCAATCCACTCACCTCAGCCTCCCAAAGTGCGGGATTACAGGCTAAGCCACCGAGTCCGGCTAGTATTAATTTCAAGTTGTTCCCAGAGCACAGAATATTATCAGTATTGTGTTCAATAAATTCATAAAATGAGAGTTATGATCAAGTGATAAAGACATTCTTCTCCAGCATGCAGCCTACTCATGTAGCAAATCCTCACTTGTACTCCACAACTGTAAATTAATAAAAAAGACATCATTAAGTTACTAAGTAATTATCTTACTATATCATTGCAAACAAGATCCTCATTCTAGAATTTCCTTTTTTTTTGGCCTGTAAATATACACAAAAGTAAGCCGTCAAGTGATAGCCTTTTTTCTTTAAGGATCAATTTATCTGCCCCTAGGATAGCACAAAACATGTAGTAACTATAAGCTGAATAATGATAACCAGAAATACATATATACATACAAGTAGATGACATATATATTTTGTTTAGGCAGATTATCCTTATAATATTTATCAGTACACCTGGAGTCCTAGAGGCCTTCAAACATAAGCTAGTAATCAGCTGATGTGGATGACTAAATTTCAGATAAAAAGCTACCAAATGTCTGGTATTAGGCAATCTGGTATTTTAGTTTTTCCAGCCTGAGCAACAGAGTGAGACTCCACCTCAAAAAAAAAAAAAAAAAAAAAAAACCTAAAACAAAACAAACAAACAAAAATTTAAAACATCCTGGGGAGCCAGGCATGGTGGCTCATGCCTGTAATCCCAGTACTTTGGGAGGCTGAAGTGGAAGGACGGCTTGAGCCCAGGAGTTTGAGACAAGCCTAGACAACATAGGGAGCTCTCATCTCTACAAAAAATTTCAAAATTAGCCAGACACTCAGGAGGCTGAGGCAGGAGGATCACCTGAGTCTAGGAGGTTGAGGTTACAGTGAACCATGACGGTGCCGCTGCACTCCAGCCTGGGCAACAGAGTGAGACGCTGACTCAACAATTTAAAAAATGTTGGGGTTGCCGGGCTGGGTGGCCCAGCCTGTAATCCCGCACCTTTGGGAGGCTGAGGTGAGTGGATTGCCTGAGCCCGTGGGTTCGAGACCCACCCGGGCAACTTGGAGAGACCTCATCTCTACAATAAATAAAAAAATCAGCCTGGCGTGGTAGCGCGCGCCTGTAGTTCCAGCTACTTGGAAGGCTGAGGCGGAAGGATCGTCGGAGCCCAGCAGGACAAGGTTGTGGTGGCCGGGAGCGGCCACTGCACTCCAGTCTGGGAGACAGAGTGAGACTCCAACTCCAAAAAAAAAAAAAAAATGTTGGGACAATGGGCCTGTTCTTTAGTGTGTGCTGAGTGGCAACATGGATGTGTGCATAGGTAAAATTTACTGAGCTGAACACTTTAGATTTGTGCATTTTAAAATCTGCATATAGGCCGGGCTCAGTGGCTCAGTCTGTAATCCCAGCACTTTGGGAGGCCAAGGCGAGTGGATTGCCTGAAGCCGCAAGTTCGAGACCAGCATGGGCAACTGGGCGAGACTTCATCTCTACAATAAATAAAAAACTAGCTGGATGTGGTAGTGTGCGCCTGTAGTTCTGGCTGTTTGGAAGGCTGAGGTGGAAGGATCACCGGAGCCCAGCAGGTCGAGGCTGCAGTGGCCGCTCCTGGGCGACAGAGTGAACTAAAAAAAACCCCAATAATAAAAACAAACAAAAAAACTGCATATAAATTATACCTCAAGATAAGACTAAAAAATTATACAAAACCAATCACGAAGGACTGAAAGCAAACATACAAATCTGTATATACACAATTGGTCTTTTAATCATTATCATTTCATATTTGCTATATCTTACGCTGGCATGAAACACTCCTTCCTCTTGTGTTTATCTTTCAGTAAACCAAGTTAACTATCATTTAACCTATTATCCTTTTGTAAGGCGAGAAAGCCTTAATTTATTCGTTTGCAAGTAAGCTGGTATAGTAACAAGGTCTAGAATTTTACATAATAGCACATGAGTCGGTCTCTAGAGGGCAGGGACATACCGGACATTTTCTTTCATTTCCCCTGACATCTTTACGGGGTTCTTCAGGCAACGGTATTCAGATAGCAAATGAGTCTCGAACTAAATAACTTTCCCTAAGATGCTAGGATTCTATTTTCCACCCCGCAGAGTCTCAAAATCCACTTTTTCTCCCTGGATGTCTATTCTGATTTGGATATACCATTAAAATAACGTGCTTTTATATTTTCATCTCCCTGCGTTATAACCCCCCCATTCTCTGACGTTTAGTTCACTTTCCTTTTTTTTTTTTTTTTTTTGAGTTGGAGTCTCACTCTGTCACCCAGACTGGAGTGCAGTGGCCGCTCCCGGCCACCGCAGCCTCGACCTGCTGGGCTCCGGCGATCCTTCCGCCTCAGCCTTCCGAGTAGCCGGAATTACAGGCATGCGCTACCACACCCGGCTGATTTTTTGATTTTTTCTGTAGAGATGAGGTCTCGCTGCCCAGGCGGGTCTCGAACCGGGCTCAGGCAATCCACTCACCTCAGCCTCCCAAAGGTGCGGGATTACAGGCTGAGCCACCGAGCCCGGCTCGTTTAGTTCACTTTCAATGAAAGTCCTACCGCCGGCCGAATTTGGTCTCTGCGACAGGTATGAGATCTACAGTTAGAAAGAAAAAAAAATCCTGCAAAAGATCTGGAAATGGGGTTAAAAAAATACTACAACTCCCAGAATGCAGCGCTTGACCTCTCTCCCACCCTCCCTTTCTGCCTACCCAATGATCAGGATGCGCGAGCCTTTTCTCGGTTCCTATTGGTCAGTTCTTCCCTCAGCGAGGGCGGAAGAGGACGGGGAGAAGAGGCAGAGGATCCCGGATGGCACATTTCCCGCCACCGTGAAGTGCCGAGCGGAAACCCGAAGAAGAAGAAACTCTCGATTGGATACTCGCTATCCTGGCGTCAGAGGAGTCAGCCAATCATAATGTGCATATGCCCCCAGCGTCCCCGCCTCTTCCTCGAGGTATCCTTTGGTGGCGGGAAAAGTTCGGAAGCTTTCGTGCCCGGGCGGAGTCATCGTGGGGTCCTCCGCGCTACTTTTGGGGAGGCAGTTCTGAGGTCGCGGGCATGGCGGGGACCGTGGTGCTCGACGACGTGGAGCTGCGGGAGGCCCAGAGAGATTACCTAGACTTCTTGGACGATGAGGTGAGGCAGGGCTGGGGCGCACTGTAGCACTTGGAGTCTGTGTGCTGACCGGCCGGAGGAGGCCGCGCGGGTCGCCGCTCCTGGCCGGGACCGACAGGCCCGCCCGCCTGTGTGCAGGACTGGAATCCCCACGCCCATCTCGCAACTTTTCTCGCGGTGGAGGAGTCGCTGGTTTGTGAACTCTTAGAGAGCGACCCTGTGACTTTCTCCTAAGCACAGGGGCGGCTCTGTCGCGCGAAAGGCGACAGGTGCCACCAAGCGCAAACAAAATGGCAAATCCCACCTCGGCCTTCCCACTTCACGCCTGGCTCTTTCTCATTTTGGGGGGAGGGACCGCCGTAGGGCCATAGTGACCCGCCGCGTTGTGGTGTGCGCGATTTTAGTGACTGACTTCCCACCAGGGGGAAGAAACTTCCTCATTTGGCCGCATTCATTTTCGGTACCAAATGAGATGCACATACTAAGTGTTCTGTGTGCCACCCAAGACTTAAAATAGAATGTTGATAAAAGCATCGTGAAGGGTTGATGATGTAAACGAATAGCTAAAGCTTCCTCCCCTCTTTAGGTCCGCATATGAGAACCCTTTCTCTATTGCACAGATGATTGGGGAAAATATATTTTAATAATGTACACTGTACATTATTTTTAAGTGTAAAGCCATTTTAATGCAGTTTCTTAAGAGTGCTTAATTTGCATTTTTCGCGTGTACAACATGTGCAACATTTTTAAGGTGTACAACATGTTTTGATGTACACGGTGGAATGATTACTACAGTCAAGCAAATTAACGTACTCATTCACATTGTTACCTTTTTATGTTTACATTTAAACGAGGTTTTTACTTAGTCCTTTTAGACTTCTTATGAGCCCATTTTAATTCCCCACTAAAAGTTGAGAAATGACAGCATACAGTAGAGCTGTTCGTGATAGTGAGAATAGTAGAATGGACCTTGAGAAAGTTATAATTCTTAAGTCTCCGCCTAGGGTATATTTGGAGTATGAGGATAGTGAATGAAAGGGGGAAATTGATGAACCCATACCTGGGCAAATGTGCTGCAGAGATTGGCTTATTTATCTTGCTGTGACAACTGCTTCTGTTTAGAAACATTTTAAGTTTGTGGCTATTGATGACTGTTTTGCAGGAAGACCAGGGAGTTTATCAGAGCAAAGTTCGGGAGCTGATCAGTGACAACCAATATCGGCTGATTATCAATGTGAATGACCTGCGCAGGAAAAATGAGAAGAGGGCAAACCGGTGAGTGACAAGCATTTCCCAGGCATATCTGGGTCTGAGCAGGAATAACTCCACTCCCTCCTGCCTGGATTGGAACAGTCTTTCCATAAGAGGATCTGGATGAAATGGGATTGACCTAGAAAGCCATCATGGCTCACCTGCACCAGTGTGTTTTTCTTTCCAAAAGTTGGTGGGCATTATTCTCTCAAGTGCCCCTTCTCCCAGTATTTAGCTGAATATGTTTATGATTTTAA
Source organism: Carlito syrichta (assembly GCF_000164805.1). Lineage (NCBI taxonomy): Eukaryota > Metazoa > Chordata > Mammalia > Primates > Tarsiidae > Carlito > Carlito syrichta. The sequence goes on from NW_007226756.1 coordinate 136,816, forward strand.
ATTTCTGATGAGTTGGATTAAAGTTGATGTAGGAACTGGATTTTCACTCCTTGCCCTTAATGATCTAAGAATGTCTACTTATGTTTTGAGGGTCTGCGTTTTTTTAGTTCTGCTCTGGATGCCTAATGAGTCTTCCTTTTGCCCACATACAGTCTCCTGAACAATGCCTTTGAGGAGCTGGTTGCTTTCCAGCGTGCTTTGAAGGATTTTGTGGCCTCCATTGATGCTACCTATGCCAAGCAGTATGAGGAGTTCTACATAGGATTGGAAGGCAGCTTTGGCTCCAAGCACGTCTCCCCCCGAACTCTGACCTCCTGCTTCCTCAGCTGTGTGGTCTGTGTGGAGGGCATTGTCACTAAATGTGAGTGGGTTAAAGAGGGCACTAAGGAAATGGTGGTAGGATAGACTTAGGGAGATTAGGTAGCTTGTGGCTTCAGAGAGGTAGAGCATTTAAATTATGTGGTAGAATTCAGAGGAACTCGGGGTGTGCATAATGATAGGGGTACCTTGAATGACCACTTGTGTTAGCAGAATGATGAATTCTTTTTTCTTTTGAGTTGGAGTCTCACTGTCACCCAGACTGGAGTGCAGTGGCCGCTCCTGGCCACCGCAGCCTCGACCTGCTGGGCTCCGGCGATCCTTCCGCCTCAGCCTTCCAAGTAGCTCAGCCTTCCAAGTAGTAACTACAGGCGTGTGCTACCATGCCTGGCTCATTTTGATTTATTGTAGAGATGAGGTCTCGCCAAGTTGCCCAGGCGGATCTCGAACCCACGGGCTCAGGCAATCCACTCACCTCAGCCTCCCGAAGCTCAGGATTACAGGCTGAGCCACCGAGCCCGGCTAGAATGATGAATTCTATGGAAAGCCAGAGTCTTGGCTCTGTCAGTCTCCACGTTCCAACTCTGAACTACTGTTTCTTAGTTGGGATCAGTCGTACTTATAATTTTAATGGATATGGTGGTGTTCTGTATATAAATATAAAAATGAATAAAAAACAGATAATATTGAAATAGCTTAACCTAGTCAGAAGAACACAGTATTTGAAGTCATTATAGGCGTACATGGGTTAGGTCCCACCGCTATCACTGTCTAGTTAGATGACTTTATATGCATGTTTTCCATTCTTAGGCTCTCTAGTTCGTCCCAAAGTCATCCGCAGTGTCCACTACTGTCCCGCTACCAAGAAAACCATCGAGCGACATTATTCTGATCTCACTACCCTGGTGGCCTTTCCATCCAGCTCTGTCTACCCCACCAAGGTGAAGGGGATGAATTGATTGGGCCTTCTTGGGCATTGGAGTCAAAGATACGGTTTTAATGTAAGGTATTGTGTAATAGCTGAAGTTTTTTGTAAGTAGAGAGATTGAAAAGTAAGGACTAATCTGACAACAAGATTGATTGCTGGCTAGAGTTTTACTGTGGAAAGTCCACAATCCACATTTTATTTATTTATTGATAAAGATGAGGTCTCACTATGTTACCCAGACTGGTATGCGGTGGCTGTTCACAGGTGTGATCAGGGGGCTCTACAGCCTTGAACTCCTGGGCTGAATTGATTCTCCTACCTCAGTCTCTCTACTAGCTAGGTGCGTACTATAGTACCTGGCTTCACAATTCTCATTTTTTATTTTTTTGAGTTGGAGTCTGTCATCCAGGCTGGAGGGCAGTGGCATGCTCCTGGCCACCGCAAACTCAGCCTACTGGGCTCCTGCGATCCTTCTGCCTCAGCCTTCCAAGTAGCTGGAACTACAGGCACGTGCTACCCATGCCTGGCTAGTTTTTATTTTTGATTTATTGTAGAGACTAGTTCTTGCCAAGTTGCCCGGGTGCGTCTCGAACCCACGGGCTCAGGCAGTCCTCTCCCCTCAGCCTCCCAAAGTGCTGGGATTATAGGCTAAGCCACCGAGCCTGGCAATTCACATTTTTAAAAGCTGGGCCACAGTAATCAGCAGCAGAGTACTCCCTGAGTACTTCAGTAAATGTAATCTGCTTGAAAAAGTGATGTAGAATGTAATCTTTGCAATTTCATCATGTATTTGAGAGCAGGCTGGCATAAGAAAGTGCTTTTTTTATTCTTAGTGTTTAGATTGCTCTGGATTGAGGACAGTGCAAGGCTTTTTGATAAGACAAAAGATCAATAATATGGATTACTTGGTGTCTGAACTCATTCTATCAAAGAGTACCTTTCCTCCCCCTTCAAATTTTAATTGAGAGCAACTGTATCCAAGGCATCGTTAGGCATTCTGGAGGACACAGATATGTAAATAAGACACAGTCCTTGTCATCAGTCTAAAGACTGATGGAAAAAACAAACATAAACAGCTAAAATGAGAATGAACATCTTAGAATTATGACTAAAACATAGTATAGAATCATTGAGTCCACGTGAAGTACTGAGGTTCAGAGGTTAAATGATTTGCTTATGGTCCTATTCATGATGGCCTTAAGGACTAGGACCCATGTCTCTTTTGTTTAGGCCAGTTGTATTTTCTAAGTCATCTTTATTAAGGTCTCTACTTTCTGAAATTTCTTCTTCAGAAGTACCCAGGGAGTACTCTTTTGCTGATTACTGTGGCCCAACTTCTTTGCTTAGAAAGTGAAATGAATGGGACCTGGCCTTGTGGAAGATGTCTGGTGTAGAGCTTAAGCACATAGGCTTTGAGGTTATACCGTTAGTCAAGTCTGTACTCTATTTGCTTTGCGACCTTGGGGACTTATTTAATCTCTCCTAGTTTCAGTTTCCTTGTCCATAAAGTGTAAAAGATACTTTGTTTTGCAAAGGCATTGTGATAATTTCATGAGATAATTTCATAAAATAATAGCCCAGTGCCTGGCACATAGCCGGCACTCAGTAAGTGATAGCTTTTGTGTTTTTAGGAAATTCAGATATCTAAGAAGTAAAACTTTAGACTTGTTTTTATTGAAGTTTAATATACATATAGCAATGCTCACTTAAGTGTATAACTTGATGAATTTTTACAAAGTGAATATAGTATAATCAGCGTTCAAGCCAAGAAACAAGACCGTATTAGGAAGTCCTTCTTGAGGACTCATGTTATTCAGGGGTAACCACTATTCTGATGACTAACAGCATATATTATTTTGCTTGTTTTTCTATTTAATTTTTTTTTTTTTGAGTTGGAGTCTCACTCTGTCACTCAGACTGGAGTGCAGTGGCTGCTCCCGGCCACCGCAGCCTTGACCTTCTGCCTCAGCCTTCCAAGTAACTGGAACTACAGGCGCACGCTACCACGCCTGGCTGATTTTTTGATTTATTGTAGAGATGAGATCTTGCCAAGTTGCCTAGGTGGGTCTCGAACCCGCATGCTCAGGCAATCCACTCACCTCAGCCTCCCAAAGGCGCAGGATTACAGGCTGAGCCACCGAGCCTGGCTTTTTCTATTTAATTTAAATACTCCTTTGTATTGGGCTTCTTTGCTCAACATAGTATTTATGCAATTAACCTGTATTGTATATAGGTGTGCTTTATACATTTTTATTGCTACTTAGTATTCATCTGTGTTAATATGCCACATTTATTTAACCATTATACTATTGGTGGTATTTAGATGCTTTCTAATTTTTGACTATTAGGAATAGTGTTGCTGTGAGCCTTACAGGCATGGCTTTGCGTAAGTTTCTGTTGGGTATTACCTAGGAATAGGCAGATTGCTTCAGAGCGTAAGCATATATTTAGCTCTAATAGGGAAAATAAGAATCTTAATTTCAATGTTAATGTAGCCATGCCCCTTCAGACTCTGGGCTGCCCCTTCCATTAGAGGTTTTGTTATTAGAACAGAGATGGTGATGGAAAAAGCTGGAGAAGATACTTGGCTTTTTTTGTTCCTGGATCCTTACATTTCTTGAAATCATCTTATTCGTTTCCCACGATGAGTGAGAGTGTCATTTTAAAGACAAGACTGAGATAACTCCTGTTCTGTGTGCCTTTTTTCAGGATGAGGAGAACAATCCCCTTGAGACAGAATATGGCCTTTCTGTCTATAAGGACCACCAGACCATCACCATCCAGGAGATGCCAGAGAAGGCTCCTGCTGGCCAGCTTCCCCGCTCTGTGGATGTCATTCTTGATGATGACTTGGTGGACAAAGCGAAGCCTGGTGACCGAGTCCAGGTAGTGGGGACCTACCGTTGCCTTCCTGGAAAGAAGGGAGGCTACACCTCAGGGACCTTCAGGTAAAGTGACTCCCATAAAGTGTTTGGCATGCTGTTGGTAGCTTTTTATTTCTGGTAGCCTCCTTTCTCCAATTTGCCATACTCCAGAGTTATATCTGATAGGTGGAGTACTCTCCCTGCCTGGAAGTGGATAGAATACCTCCAGTACCCTTTTTCTCTTAGATGAAACTGGTAACACTTATCATCTCATGCCCAAAGAGGGAGTTATTAGTGACATGATTACAGCTTCATGGCTTATATGGGAGTTTCTCACCTTTTCTTATCCTTTTTCTGTACATACTTCTCTCTGAAACTCTGTGGGTCAGCAGGAAGTGAATAAATTCCAGAGGCGGGACATGATCAGCATATTTGGGTCGTGGACAGAGAGAATTTGTTTAATTCAGAACTGCTACCCACTTCAGTTTGCTGGTTTAGTCTTGTAACCTAGAAAGACTTACTGCTGCTGGACTAGCTGTTGATGTTAAGAAATGAATGGAATAGGTGACCTCTTATTCTCCTGACACAGGACTGTCCTGATTGCCTGTAACGTGAAGCAGATGAGCAAGGACGCTCAGCCTTCATTCTCCGCTGAGGATATAGCAAAGATCAAGAAGTTCAGCAAAACCCGTTCCAAGGTCTGGGCATCTTTTAGAGATTTGAGGGTGGAATTGGATTTGCAGGAGTTATATTTTGGTGTGTTGCGATCTTTGCTGGATCAACAGGAAGGGTCAGGGTTTTTTTCTCTAAGGCACTTGGTGCTAGTTTCTTCCAGGTTTGTCCCAATCAACAAATGATAGGGTGTTTTGCTGTTTGTTTAATTATAATTCTGTTGTGATACCTGCTGGGCTGCTCAGTGAGCCGAATACAAATACTAGGATAGGAGTTAAATTATCAGTATACTGATACATTTGTTTATTACTGAAGACATTAGTGACACATTACTTAAACCTAAAAGGTTAATTTTGTTTTCATTGTCCAGTTTGTTTTTTCTGTTATTCTTTCGAAAGACAGAATGTCCACATTTAGAGTTGAGCTCCATGTATGAATGTGTGATGAAGGTTCCTGCTGAAACACATACTAAAACCTAAAATTAAACCTAAAATGCTTTGAACCTGAGGATACTCTTTTTTTCTCTAAAGATTAATTAAACCTCTAAACAAGTTTTGGAATCCAGGCTGCCTTTGTGCCTACTCTGATAATGGCCTGACAGTGTGATTTGCCTTAGAGTGTTTCACAATTAGGAACAATGGCTATATTTCTATATTTCTTCAAGCATTTTCTATAGCACAAAATACAAAGCGAAGCTCTGTGAAACTCCATTGAATCTTACTAGCTTTTCTCTTCGTTGGTTATTTCTCCTGTAGGATATCTTTGACCAGCTGGCCAAGTCATTGGCCCCTAGTATCCATGGACATGACTATGTCAAGAAAGCAATCCTCTGCTTGCTCTTGGGAGGAGTGGAACGAGAACTAGAGAATGGCAGCCACATCCGTGGAGACATCAATATTCTTCTAATAGGTATGGCAGTGGGGATTTGCTTTAGACTCTTATTCTGACCTTATGGTGTGTGGTTGTGGGACCTGTAATATGTAAGATTGGGTATTCTGTTTCTGGCAGTATCTGGCAGTATTGCAGTTTCATTAAAGGACAAAAGGCTAAATAAAATGGAAATTCCTAAATTATTCATATAATGTTTAAAATGTATTCTTCCATGAATGGTAAAGGGAAAAGTGAAGGAAATATTATTGACAACCAATTATTATCTATCTCTGTTGAGCCAAGAACTGTGCTAGAAGAGTAGAGCTTGCTTGGGGGTGTGGGGAGTTCCCTAGAATCATCACCATCCCATCCTACAGGTGACCCGTCAGTTGCCAAGTCTCAGCTGCTGCGGTATGTGCTTTGCACTGCACCCCGAGCTATCCCCACCACTGGTCGGGGCTCCTCTGGAGTGGGTCTGACGGCTGCTGTCACCACCGACCAGGAAACAGGTAAAGGTGTCCTTGGCAAAAGCCCAGCAGTGTGATTGAGCATAGATCTTTTAGCTTACTCTAGGCATTGGCTTGTGTTCTTAAGATACAGTAGAAGTTAGTTGGATCCAGATTGTAGAGGACTGAGCATTTGGCACTAGTGGGTGTATTATTTAAGTCTTTGGGTGTCCTTGAATTTATACGAATGTTTGCTAGGTGACTTGAAAGAATTTCAAAGGAGAAAACTTAGCACATTGGAAGGGAAATGCAGATGAAGATTGTATTACTTTGAACTGGAGTAAGGGATTTGAAGACTGGTGAAAAGATAGCAGGGGTCTAGTTGGGCTGTCACTTGAAGGTGAGGATGAATAGAGAATCTGTAAAGAAGTTTATGAGAAGCTAGCTGCTTAGGGGTCAAAGTGGTACAGGATATTGTTCAGGTTTGAGCTGAAAAGGTGACCCAGTAAGGTTTCCTCCAAGTTTCTTGACACTGACACCTCTTTACTGCATTCTAATGTGCTACAGTAAGAGGTTCCTGGGAAGAAGATCAAAATCCCTCTCCTCTATCTTCTGTAACGCCTACTGTAGCACATATTTGTGTCTCCTCACTTCCCAGGGGAGCGCCGTCTGGAAGCGGGGGCCATGGTTCTGGCTGACCGAGGTGTGGTTTGCATTGATGAATTTGACAAGATGTCTGATATGGATCGCACAGCCATCCACGAGGTGATGGAGCAGGGTCGAGTGACTATCGCCAAGGCTGGCATCCATGCTCGACTGAATGCCCGCTGCAGTGTGTTGGCAGCTGCTAACCCCGTTTATGGCAGGGTGAGTGGAATCAGGCCTTTAACGGATGTTCTCATCTTCATCTGGTTTTGCTGAATGACTGGACTGAGATGTTTATTCTAGGTGACCCAGAAGAACAACAAGCCAAAGATGAAAGTACGCTTATCATCTTATTGCTGTCCTTGGTGTAGAGCAGTCGTTCCTCACTGGCAGGAGAATTTCTAAACCAAACAGATAGTAGACTTTCTTTCTGCTCCTGTCCTTTTCCCAGGAGATAACAGCTTTGGAATGTTTCAGGAAACAAAAATGTAAGCATTTATCAGCAAGTACAGTATCACCTTGTTAAGAATTATCTCTCTCTCTTTTTTTTTTTTTTTTGAGTCGGGGTCTCATTCTTTTGTCCAGGCTGGAATACAGTGACACCATCATGGATCACTGCAGCCTCGACCTCCTGGGCTTAGGCGATTCTTTTGCCTTAGCCTCCTGAGTAGCTGGGACTACAGACGCATGCTACTATGCTCACCTAATTTTTTTCATTTTTTTGTAGAAACAAGGTCTTGCTCTGTTGCTCAGGTTGTCTTAAACTCCTGGGCTTGAGCAATCCTCCTGCTTTGGTCTCCCAAAGGAGTAAGCCATGGCGCCCAGCCAAAAATTATCTCTTTATCCTTGTTTTTAGCATGACCATGGTGTGCCTAGGTGTAATATTTTATGCTTATTTCTGCTTGGGATTTGCTGAATTTTGCCTTTTTAAAAATAGCTTTCTAGTATTCCATTGTATGGATTTATTTAACTAGTCTCCATTTGACTGACATTTAGTGGTTTCCCTTTTTCTTCCCTATTATGAATGAAGCTTCAATAAACATCCCTTCGTGTGTATTTTGTTACACATTTGGGACTGTATCTATAGCGTAAGTATCTACTAATGGAATTACTAGATTAAGAGTTATGTGTGTTTTTATTTTGGTAGAGATTACAAAATTGCCCTCTTTAAAGATTGTATCATACTTTCCTTAACTAAGGCTTATAGGTGCTTTATATCCATCACCTCAGTTCTCTCAGTAACTACCTCACCACATGAGTAGATGGGTTCTTATTTTATTTTATTTTATTATTATTATTTTTTGAGTTGGAATCTCACTCTGTCGCCTAGACTGGAGTGCAGTGGCCGCTCCTGGCCAACGCAGCCTCGACCTGCTGGGCTTCTGTCTCAAACTTCTAAGTAGCTGGAACTACAGGCACGCTGGCAGCTACCACACCTGGCGAATTTTTTGATTTATTGTAGAGATGAGCTCTCATCAAGTTGCCCAGGTGGGTCTTGAACCCGCGGGCTCAGGCAGTCGCGGGATTACAGGCTGAGCCACTGAGCCTGGCTGAGTTCTTATGTTACAGATGAGAAAATGGAGGTACAAAAGGTTATGTAACTTTCTTAAGAGCCACAGACTAGAAAACGGCAGAGCCAGGAGCTGAACCCAGAGCCCATGCTGTGCTTTGGGGGTGTGTACCAGTGTATGGATGTTTTTTTAAATGAACAGAAGCATGGCCCCAAGCCCAGAGTTTCTGAATTCAGATCTCTGACTTGGGGCTCTTTGTAGCAATAGTTTAGAAAGGCTCCACAGGTTGGTTTTAATGTGTAGCCTTGGTTGAAAACCGTAGGTTTTAAAATTAATGATAATGTATGTTTGTATCATTCTGAAAAGTGATTAAGAAAGTGACAGGACTGAAATGTGAACATGGTCAAAAATCATTATTACCTACAAGGTTGTTGTGCTGTCTTCCTGAAAAGTGTATGTGGGTGGGTAGGTGTCATCCCAGTCAGCTCAGCATTGAAAGATGAGAGTGCAGGCATTCTTGATTCCCAAGGAAAAACTCCCTTGATTCCTAAGACATCATGATTTATAGAGCATTGATCATTTCAGTTGAGAATTTACTTATTACCTTCTGAGTAAGGGGCTCCAAAGTTCCAAGTGCTTTTATCCTAACCGGCACCTTGTCTTTATGCAGGAGAGAGAGACCATCATTTAGAGTTGATCCTACCTTGGGAAGAGGAGCAGAATCAAGCTTGGGAAGGAGGGACTAGTTTTGAGACCCACTCAGGCTGTTAGAGGTTCTTATACTAGGAAGTGGGGCTTGAGTTAGCTCCTATCGCCTGAGTTTTATTTGGAGAAAGGTTGCAGGTAGAAGAGATGATTTGTGTCTTAATAACTTTAAAATACTGTTTCACTGCTTCTTGTCTGTTTCGTTCTTTAAGGTCAAACCTTCCATTCCCACCCAGAATGGATCCAGCCTTCTTGTCCTTTCTTCTGTTAATGTCTTGTCCACTGCCTTTTTTCTTGCATTCCCCAGTATGATCAGTACAAGAACCCAATGGAGAACATTGGGCTACAAGACTCGCTGCTGTCCCGGTTTGACTTGCTCTTCATTATGCTGGACCAGATGGATCCTGAGCAGGATCGGGAGATCTCAGACCATGTCCTTAGAATGCATCGTTACAGAGCACCTGGAGAACAGGATGGCGATGGTGAGGCCATGGGAGAGCTAAAGGGACTAGTGAAAGGGAGCCTGAACTGATGGTGTTATCTCAGGTCTAGCCCAGGTGGTGGTGGGCATTGCAGTGTCTGGTTTATGTTGATGATGCCCTCAGCTGCCCAGCTACCTGTCCTCCTTGCTCACTGGAGATTATCCTAACATGTATCTTTTGCCTATTTCTGGGTCTGGGAATAACTTAGAGCATTTCCTTTGGGCCAGACAGTTCTACCATGTATTTGTGGTTTCAAGTGTCTGATTTTTTTGGGGGGGGGGGGGGCGGGTCCTTTCTTTGTGAATCTTGACCTCTTCCTTTTCTGAAATCACCTGTAACTTGCTATAGAAGAAGCAGTTTTCCCTGGGTTAAACTCTTCATTACTCTCTTTTCTCCCAATTTGGATATACCAGCTATGCCTTTGGGTAGTACTGTGGATATCCTGGCTACAGATGATCCCAACTTTACCCAGGAGGACCAGCAGGACCTCCAGATTTATGAGAAGCATGACAACCTTCTGCATGGGACCAGAAAGAAAAAGTGAGCATCCTCATACCTGTCATTTGGGAGGGACACAAGAAACCAGAATTATCTTTTGGCAGGCAGGCCCTTTTTATTACAGGCTTCCCCACTAGGTAAGTGTTCTAGAAACCCATTGGCATTAGTATACTAGCCGGCATTGTTGTGAAAGGCTGTGTCGTACAAGAAACGTCCCAAGTTGTGGCAAATAGGTGACTGGTTTTTCCACCATGACAATGCACTTGCCCATAATGCACTGAGTAGTCAACAGTTTTGACCAAAAATGGCATAACCCTATGCTGAACCCTCCCTATTCACATAATCTCACCCAGGGCAACTTTTTTTGTTTCCCTGGGTGAAAGAAGTCCTCAAAGGGAAACATTTTGCCAATGTGGAAGAGGAAAAGGAAGAGGTAAAATAAAAAATGGCCAAAGCACTAGAAAGCATAAAAATGGATGTGTTCAGAAACCATTTTGAGCAGTGGAAAAAGCATCTCAATAGGTATATTGCATCAAATGGAGAGTACTTTGAAGGTGACTGAAGTTAAACTTGTAGGAGTGAATATACAAATTTTTATAAATAAATTCCGAGTTTTTTTGGATGTCCCCCCATGTATATAACTGAGCTTATTAGTTAATAACATTATGTTTTTAGCTTATTAGTTAATATTATGTTCTTAGGCCATGAGTCATAACTGTGTGGACTGATTTTCCTCCTTTCTGGGTCTCCAGATATACTTTTACCCTGGCCAGTTGCCTTGTATGCTTTTGGGTGATTCAGCACAAGTTCAGATCTTTTAGAATGGAAGGTCTTGAGACATGTCTAACTGGTGGTGGATATGTGATATCTTCCTTATACTTGAGAGATTGTATATGTCATGTAGCCATTTGTGGTGAAGGGTTGGTAGACAGCAAGCTCTGGAGACGTGGCAGGTAGATTCGGGTGAAGGAGACCTGTCATTAGATGCTCGGTCTAGTAGGGTTCTACACCTTTGCCCATGATGCGGTAAGAAGCATAGCATAATCTTCAAAGCTATTGGCTTAAGAGTGCAGAGTTTAGAGTCAGAAAACTGAATTTGAGTCTGCTTTAACTTCTCTGAGCCACCTATACAACGTGTAGAATACAATAGCTATGCGTCTTGTCTCATCTATACAATAGGGCAAATAATACCTAAATTTCCTACCTAAACTACCTAACTCCCAAACAATACCTCAAATAATGAAATAAAAATCTGTGAAAAGGTTCTTGTAAATGTTCCATATAAATGAGTTATTATAACAGATTCTAGGCCCTGTCTATTCTCCATTTGACCTTGACCTTTCTGAGGCAAAGCTACTAACCTAGGCAGGGAATAAGGAGTGGCAGTTAAATGGAATTCACTATGTATGACTCCAGGGAGAAGATGGTGAGTGCCGCGTTCATGAAGAAGTACATTCATGTGGCCAAAATCATCAAGCCTGTCCTGACACAGGAGTCAGCTGCCTACATTGCAGAGGAGTACTCACGCCTGCGCAGCCAGGATAGCATGAGCTCAGACACTGCAAGGGTGAGTGTTGGGGGGAGTATGGACTTGGGGCTGTGGCTGGAGTCCTGCTATCTGGGAGCTCTGAAAATGTTTTAACTTTGTGATTCCTTCCTGGTCTGAAGGGCTTACTGTTAATCATTTCCTTTTAAAAGGAAAGTGAAATAAGGACTCCAGAGGTAACATGATATCTCATTAGTTCAAATGACATTGGCCCCCAGAAGTTATGATTCATTCAGCAAACGTACATGTGACTTCTGGGAACTGACCTAGTCTCTATTCTTACATGCGGTATAAAATTCATAAGAGCTGTCCTCGAAGAGCTCAAATCTGGAAGGAGGGTGAACCAAAAAGTTAGATGGGAAGATCATGTATACATATTTATAAATATGTACCCCCCTGGTACTTACAAATGGGTGAATGTGAAAGACTATTTGAGTATAGATGAAGAAACTTAATTTTTCTTTTAGACTTTTTTGAAAGAGTATGAATGTCATGGAAGGATTCCCAGAGAGGATGATATTTGGTCTGGACTTTGACAGGTGACTAGCAGTTGGGTAACTGATTGTTATCCAGAGCAATTTCTAGTAACCTAGTATGGCTAAATCTTTTAGAGGTCTTGTAGTTCATATAGGATTTCACAGCAGAAACCCAAGTCCCACACCTTTATTGTGTGACATAGACATAAACTCTTGTATGTGGTCATAATCCCAGATCATTTACTCCAGTCTCACACCCATTCTGTCTTCTGGAATTCCTACTAGGATTTCTTGGCACCTCTGGTGACAGCATGCTTAGAACATTACTATATTGAAATTTAGGATATTCTGGCAGACACGGTGTCTCATGTTTGTAATTCTTGTACTTAGGAAGACTGAAATGGGAAGATCACTTGAGGCCAGCTTGGGCAACATAGTGAGACCCTGTCTCTATAAAAAAAATTTTAAAAATTAGCTGTGCACAGGGACATGTGCCTGTAGTCCCAGCTATTTGGGAGGCTAAGGTAGGAGGATCACTTGAGTCCAGGAGTTGCAGGCTGCGGTAACTTAGGATTGTACCATTGCATTCCAGCCTGGGCGACAGAGCATAACCTGTCTAAAAAAATAAAGAATGCTCCACTTATTAAGCTTAAACCTGTTTTCCCACAACTTCTACTCATGGGGTCTTAATTTTTTCTGGAGGTTATGTATCACTAGTCTTCTTCATATTAAGTAGCTTTGTTTCTTTTTAACTGTTTTTCTCTATATGGGAACTTGTTGCATTGTGTCAAAGGCCCTCCCACTGAACTTAGAACTGAGCATCATACACCATTTTGGTTGTGGTTTTTATTTGGGGTTTGTGAATACCTTGATTTGCATTCTGTAGATCTGCCAGTGCAGGCTTGGATTTCACCAGCTTTTTATGTGATTCAAGAATTGGAACTTGCAATGGGTTGTATAACCTCCAAACTCAAGCAGCTTTCTAAATTATTACAAGATCTGATAAATGAATTTAAACGTGAAAAGATTTGTTTTTGGATTCTGGTTTGGATATAAATGGTAATTTAGAAAACTTGAAACTAGAAGTGACTGGGATATATCAAAGACAGATCATCTAATGGGAGACTGGTAAGGTGTGCTAGAAAGAATTGGCACCCACTGGGCATGGACAAGCCTGTAATACCAGCACTTTAGGAGACTGAAGGGGAGGATTACTTAGGTCCAGGAGTTTGAGACTAGCCTGGGCAATATAGTGAGACCTTGTCTCCACAAAAAATAAACAAGTTAACCAAGTGCAACTGTGTAAGCATGTACTCCCAACTACCTGGGAGGCTCAGAAGGATTACCTGAACCCGGGAGGCCAAGGCTGCGGTAAGTTGTGATGGTGCCACTGCATTCCAGCTTGGGTGACAGAGTGAGAGCCCAACTTGGGGTGAAAGAAAAGAAAGAAAAGAAGTAGCCTGTGTCTGGTCTCAGTGATATAGTGAGCTTTTGGACCTTGCACAGATCCTTTTGCCGATCAGGTTAGGTTCCTTTCCTTCTCCATAGAATGAGAAAGTTGGATAATGCCAGGGCACATCAAAATCATCTGAAGCTTAAAAAATACACATGCCTTATTCTAAATACTGAGATTGTGATTTATTTTTTCGGAAGGCATTCTATTTCATTAGGCCAAGAGTGCTACCCAGACAATAGCATTTTGAAAAGGTTCCCACTGCTGTGAGAACCACTTGTTAGGAACAAGTCAGAGTTCTCTTTCTCTGGACTTAAGTGCATTTACTCAATTTAAACAATTTGTTCTCAGGTTACTGCCTCTTTTATATCCCTTCCATAGTGTGACTTTGGAAAAATTTCTTGAAGCTCTTTGTATTTATTTATTTTTTGAGTTGGTGTCTCACTCTGTTGCCCAGTCTGGAGTGCAGTAGAATGATCACAGTTCACTGTAGCCTCGACCTCCTGGGCTCAGGTGATCCTTCTGCTTCAGCCTTCCAAGTAGCTGGAATTACAGGCATGCGCCACTATACCTGGCTATTTGTTTTGGTAGAGACAAGGTCTCACTATGTTGCCTGGGCTCTGCAGCTTTTCTGGTAGTGTGGTTATTTTCCTTTCTATGCAATAGGAGTGATGGGTGTGCCTAAAGGATTCTGGGTAAGTAACCTCTCTTGATTTCATCCCCAGACATCTCCAGTTACAGCCCGGACCCTAGAAACTCTGATTCGACTGGCCACAGCCCACGCGAAGGCCCGCATGAGCAAGACTGTGGACCTGCAGGATGCAGAAGAGGCTGTGGAGTTGGTTCAGTACGCTTACTTCAAGAAGGTGAGGATTCAGAGGCTCTTGTGCATAAACCATAGATACACAGGTCTCCCAGCCTTTGGTGGTTGACAGGGATTGTTGACAGAAGACAGTACTTGTCTGCCAGCATTCAGTCTGCTTTGCTCCTTCCTGTGGAACTTGCATGCTTCTCAGTCCTAGCTGCACCTGAGAATGAGAGCTTTAGAACTGAAGCCAGGGCTCCTAGAGAGTCTGGTTTAATTGATGTGCTGCTGTGAATTCAGTTACCTGCTTTGCTTCTGTCTTCCCCTACTTCCTTTGTGTCATAGAAAAGTAGATGTTTCCAGTGGTGTTGCCTTGCTCACCTTCCTCTTTCCTCTGTCCCTCCCCTTGGCAGTCTCTTTAGGTGTCCCACTGGCACCTCAGAAGCTTTTTTGAACATGCTGTCTCTGACTTGAGTCTCTGTCATTTTGAATGCCAAGCCTTTATAAGTCTGGGTGACTGCCTCTCCCCAAACTGGTGATTTTTAGCCTTTAAGGATTTAGTTGTGGGTCCAATAAGCTTTTCCTGGCTTTTTCTCTTTGTTAAGTTGGGGGTTGTCTTAAATTTCACTTAAACACCTGATTTATAAACAAATTGTCATTTAACCATTTGGGGCCATTTTTCAATTAACCATTATGGGCTGGACACTATTTCTATATTTGTTTATTCAGTAAACATTTGAGTACCTACTGTGTGCAAGACATTGAACATACCTCTCAATATTTTCTAAAGATGGGTATAGTCTCTGCCCCCGGTCCTGGGACTTGGGAATGAGAGAGGCTAGGCATGCCATTGGAATCCTGGTAGTTATTTCTGCTGGTAGTGAAGAAGAGATTCTTACTCAGAGTTCTTTACATAGTTCCCCAGTGTCATTGACCTTTCCAACCACCCATACTTGCCTTGATCCTAGGTTTTAGAGAAGGAGAAGAAACGTAAGAAGAGAAATGAAGACGAATCAGAGACAGAAGATGAAGAGGAGAAAAGCCAGGAGGAACACAAGCAGAAGAGGAAGAGGTAGGTGAGCAAAGAAAGTGAGATTCAAAGGGTGGAACTGGGGAGGGAACTCATGCCAGCTATGACGTCGGGATCTTCAGGGCAGGGCATGTAGACCTGCAGGATGTGAGGGTGGGCACAGGAGAGAGGAGTACCCTCTCGTGTGGTGTGATGCTCTTGGGCCCTTTTCTGCTAAGGAACTGCTGATTAGCAGGAACAGTAGCTCACTCACTTAGGTGCTTGAACAGCTCAAAATTGTTGAGCTTATTTTTCCCCTCATGCCTGTAATTGAATTTATAAGGGTGAACAATATGGAAAAAGAGCAGAGCCTGTTTGTGTCCTAGTCAGGGGACTTGGAATCATTTAGGAAAAGTGGCAATCTGTATAGGCCTAAGCTAGTGTTTAGCTTTGATTGTGGATGGTTCCATTTCCTTTTCTCCATGGTCAGAGGCACAGGATGGACTCCCTTGCCTTTCTCATTCTTAACTGCTGTGGATGTTTTAGGAGGAAGACCCGCCAGTCAGATGCCAAGGACGGGGATCCATATGACCCCTATGACTTCAGTGACACAGAGGAGGAGATGCCTCAAGGTGAATGAGCCTCTTCCTTCCCACTGATTCTCTGACTCCTGAGTTTTTTTCTGTTGCTCTGAGTACTTTATTTTCTTGTGGGCTCCCGTTTGGCTCCTTGCTTGGGGTCCTGTGTGCAGGAGGTTTGTCCCAAGAGAACCTCGGGGAAACCTATAGTAAAGCTTTGGAAAAAGCTCTGTTCATTGTTGACTCCCTCCTTGATGAAGGTATAAGCATCCTAGATAATATACATGCTGAGAGTCTCTTGCCTGGCTCAATTCTTTTATTGTTCGATGGGGATTTCACTTTATCCTCATTGTTCTGCTGGGTCCCATAAGAACCCTGGGAAATAGGAGTGCTCAGTGTGCTCACTGAGGGGTGGACAGTAGAGAAGACACCATTTCTGGGGGTTGTGCTTGTGGTTTCACCTTGTTGTCTTCTCCATCTCTGCAACATCACCCCTCTGAAGTGCACACTCCAAAGACAGCAGATTCGCAGGAGACCAAGGAATCCCAGAAGGTGGAGTTAAGTGAATCTAGGTGAGTAGGGACGTTGCTCCTGCCCCTTTGAGAATTCCATACATCACTTAGGCAAGAATTTGTTCCCTTGGAAAGGGTATGAAATAAACTGCTGGTTATCAAGAACTCAAAACTAGAGGCCCAAGTGTTTGTAAAACATTTCATATTCTGATTGTAATTTCAAACTTTTTGAAAAGCTTTGAGAAAACTATGAAGAGCTTCTTTATATCTTTTACCCAGAATTCTCAGTTGTTTAAATTTTACCATTTGCTTTATTAACAGTTCCCTCTCTGTGGGAATTTGAATTATGTCCTTGTGGAGTCAAGAAGAACAGCTTTATAATCATAGCAAGGACAAAATTGATGTTTTTACTGTAACCTTGGATTCTTCTCAGTAGGATAGATACATCTTTCCTCACTAAATTTTGGCCATTTTTTTTTTGAAGTGAAGAATTTTTACAACCAGGTTTTCAGAAAATATTTTTATCTATAAATTTTGTTTACTGGGCACTAAAGAAACTCCATAGCTAAGGTTTACTTTTTTCTTTTATACCTTAAACATGTAATACAATGTATTTACTGAAGAAAATTTTAAAAACATGAAAAATATTTGGGAGAAAGCATTAAAGTAAATGTCCCAGAGATAGCCATTGATTTATATCTTAAAGTGCTTTCCAAATCAGCTCATATAGGTCTCACTTGTTTTAATGACTGTTGGATTTCCATGTATGGATGTGTGAAACATTCATTTAGTGAATTCTCTAATGGTGGACATTTGGGTTGTTCCCTGTTTACAGTAAAGCATTTAAATTTATCACTGTGTACATGCAAGTACAGGTGTAAGATAAATGTCTAGAAATGGGCTCCCTGGGTCAAAGGATGAGTTGTCTTCTATAGCTGATCAGATGACTAGTCTATAGGATATGGGAATGCCAATTTCCCACCCACTAGAAGGCCTCTAGTTTTTTGTTTTTGTTTTTGTTTTTTTAGTGGGGGAGGGGGTCTCACTCTGTTGCCCAGGCTGGAGTGCAGTGGCACAATCATAGCTCACTGCAGCCTGGACCTCCTGGGCTCAGGTGATCTTCTTGCCTTGGCTTCCCAAAGTGCTGGGATTACAGGTGTGAGTCACCATGCCTGACTAACTTTTTAATTTTTTTTTTTTTTTTTTGAGTTGGAGTCTCACTCTGTCACCCAGACTGAAGTGCAGT
>NW_007226756.1:154399-160711 GCF_000164805.1 Carlito syrichta
CAGCCCTCGACTGCTGGGCTCTGGCGATCATTCCGCCTCAGCCTTCCAAGTAGCTGGAACTACAGGCGCGCGCTACCACGCCCGGCTAATTTTTGATTTATTGTAGAGATGAGGTCTTGCCAAGTTGCCCAGGTGGGTCTCGAATCCGCGGGCTCAGGCAATCCACTCACCTCAGTCTCCCAAGGTGCTGGAAGTACAGGCTGAGCCACCAAGCCTGGCTAACTTTTTGATTTTTTTTTTTTTGTAGAAATGAAGTCTCACTGTTGCCTAGGCTGGTCTCAAACTTCTGGGCTCAAGTGATCCTGCCTTGGCCTCCCAAAATGCTGGGATTACAGGCATGAGCCCCTACCCCTGACCTTCAAAGGCCTCTAGTTTTAAAATACTGTTATTTCTTATCGTGGAGGAAGCTTTGCCGTACAATAGTTTGACTTTAGAGGGGGCTTCTCCAATGTAGAGCAGCCATCAGAGGGAGGTGTGTGTGTGAGAATATGGAGGGACACCTCTGCTATGTTAATACCGTGGGTTTTCCCAGTACAGATAGATCTTGCTTGAGAGAATTTGGGTTTGTTCACTCCTCTTTTGCCCTTTTTCCCATCTTGGGCAGATTGAAGGCATTCAAGGTGGCCCTCTTGGATGTGTTCCGGGAAGCTCATGCACAGTCGGTAGGCATGAATCGCCTCACAGAATCCATCAACCGAAACAAAGAAGAGCCCTTCTCTTCTGTGGAGATCGAGGCTGCCCTGAGCAAGATGCAGGATGACAACCAAGTCATGGTGTCTGAGGGCATCATCTTCCTTATCTGAGGAGACCTTGTCTCTGAACGGGGACTGTGTGGAGAGTTTCTCCTATTTCTTGTCCCCCTCACGCACCCTGGTCTTGGCCTTCATTTCCTGAATAACGGTGTTTAAATTGAAGGTGAGGGACATGGTGACGAAGCTGAATCAGGACTTGTGGAAGCTTTGGGAATGGCTAATGAGAGCTGCTTGTGGGTTCAGGGAAGAGAAGAAAGTGGTGAAGGACCAGGACTAGTGTATCTGCCTCGCAGCTGGATCATGCTCTCTCCTCCTGTCCCCAAACAAGCCCAGCTGATATTGTCTGTAAATATTACATGACTTCTGAGTACTTTTTTGGGCAAAGCTGGTTTGTGCTTATCTTTTATGTTGGCTGTTTTTTTTTTCTCCAGAGCACTTTGATCTAAACTAGGCTCAGGTGGTTCTGTGCTTGTGGAGAGAAGCTGAGGCGAATCATGTAGGTCAGGAAAGCTTTCTTGCAGTAGCACCAGTAAGGCTTAGGTATTTTTGACCTGAATACGCAGGACATTGAATAAACATAACCATTTTGTACACTTGGTCTTAATACTTTGCTTTTTATACATAACATTTAATTGTTTTCCTTGAGAGCTCTGCTCTGCAGGGTTTGCTGCTCCCACATTTGCACCAAACTACCACGAGGTGGCAGCAGCCTGCTGTGATCTCTCTGGGGGTCAGGTCTTCTCTGCAGGCAGTCTTCTTTCTCAGTAACATCAGTGTTTATCAGTCAAAATTGATAGTGCAGAGCAAACCCTGCTACTCTGAAATAGCCAGGTAGCCACAGGAGACCAGTGAGTGAAAGTCCTGAAGAAGAATTGCTCCTCTGCCTGACTTTCCCGAGCCTGAATCTAAGCTCCTTCATAGAGAAAATACCTGATGTCAGACACCTCAGAATCCTTTGACTTCTTGCCCGTAAAGAGATCCCCATACAAGATATTTTGGAAGTTACCTGGGTGTCTGCTGTGGGGTTTGTTAGCCTTTTTGCATGGAAGCTTGTAGAGGGACCAAGTTAGGAGGACTTCTCTGCTACTGTTGTATGGTTTGAGTAGCTTCAGCTTAAATAAAAAGAAACTTAAAAATGTGTGACTTTCTGGGGGGACTGGGTCACATGGATTGGAAGCTGCTTTCTGGTGGCAGATGTGGCTTTGAGGATAAGTTGTCAGAAGTTGTGCCAGGTGCAGCAGTGTGTTTGAAAAATGAGAATTAACTGCTCTTGCGGACTCCAGGTTGGGGATATGTATGTCAGTATGTTGGTGCAAATTTAAAAATTACATGCCAAATGAGGGTACACAAGAGCTACATACCAAATGAGGGCACAACAAGAGCTACAGAAATTGAGGGGGCACCATGAGAGTATCAGGAGGATACTTGAGTTATTGCTATGAAGAAAAGCTCTAGGGGCCTTTAGGGGCTCCTCAAATGATCTGTTCCAGAAAGGCTAAATGTTTTGTCAGAAGGACTTTTAGCTCTATCCTTCACCTGTGAGGAAATGGAGGCACAGAGTCAGAGAGTAGGCGCACCTACCTTTTTTGGTAATAGCTGTATTATCAGTTTTACTTCACGGACCATTTCATCTCTCTTTAAGCTAGTCAAAAGTTTAGGAAGTAGAAGACTGTGTATTCCGCAGCCACAACAGACGACAATTGCATTAAAATAGTAGGACCCTTAGGAACTGAATGACTCTTTATGTTGAGTTTTAAGAAGCTTCTGTGTGTAGTTCCCAACTTCCAGGAGTATAAGGGTTGGAAAGCTTTAAAAGGATGGGATCCACTGCAGCACCCACTTCAGGGACCTGAAAGGCCACCCATGCTGGGGCTGTGGTCTTCAGGCCAGTTCCCTAAGTTGTTGCTATTGCCACACTGCAGAGATTGCAGTGGTGACTCAGATTCATCAGAAAAAAATACTAAATTATCTAAATGCATCCTTCTAAAAGGGAAGTCTGTTTACATGTAGGCTTGTCATCTGAAATACTATAGTTATAATGAGTGGGGTAAGCCAAGCTATTGAAGTGAACGTAGGAGGTTGCATATGGGTTCCACGTTCCCAGTCAAACTTGGACTTGCAGAAATAATTTCATGCACTCAGTGACTGGGGCAGATGAGATGGGTGGTCCTGTTACTCAGCACCATATAAATTATTACATCTTCCCTATAATTTGGTGTCATGGATTTTATTATCCCAGTTTTACAGAAGAGGAAATATGCCTAGAGAGGGACTGGGTAATTTGCCCAGGGTCTCACAGCTAGTGGAGTCTAGATTCACCCTCAGGGCTGTCTTGATTCTTAACTACTGTGTTCTAAACCAGCATACTGAGCTGCTCGCTTGGAAGGAAGTGCTCTGGGGATCTGATGGTAGTCAGATCTACATCTATGAGTGGTGGATGGGGCAGAATTCTAATGTGACGAAGTGTTCAGAGGTGAAACTGAAGACCTATAGCTGGTGTTGCTCTCTGAGTAAGCTCAGAGATTTGCCCTAAGAGCAAAGAAGCCTATTTGGCAATGACTGGTATTCACTGTTTCATATTATCTCACAAATAAATCTTGTGCCAGTGTGGTCACTACAGTTACCAGGCACCTCTACCCTTATGGAACCTGTTAAAATTTTTATTTTGTTTTGAGTTGGGGTCTCTGTTACCCTGGCTGGAGTGCAGTGGCATGATCATGGCTCATTGCAGCCTCAACTTCCTGGGCTCAGGCAATACTTCCACCTCAGCCTCCCAGGTAGCTGGGACTTTCAGGCACTTGCCACCACACCCAGTTAAGTTTTTTATTTTTTTGTAGAGGTCTTGCTATGTTCCCTAGCTGGTCTTGAATTCCTGGGCTCAAGCAATCCTCTTGCCTCAGACTCCCCAAATGCTGGGGTTACAGGCATGAGCCATTTTGATGTAGAAGGAAGGGGGTTGGTAACAGTTAAAGGTATTTCCTTTTGAAAGCCAAGCAGCAAGCTCTAAAGCTCCGCCAGGCTGGTTTTGTTTAAAAAGGCCAAATGGCCAGAGCTGATGACTCTCAAGGAAATGCAAAAGAATAACTAATTCAGACTTATCCAAAACCCCTCTTTTGAAGTTGACGGTTTGCAACCCTGCTTGCAGACCCTGCGGGCTTGCCTTTCCTGGAGACCATTTGCTCTTTGAAAAATCTGATTTTGCCAAGTACAACCTTGTAAGATTCCAAAGAGAATGTGTAATCACTCAACACGACCCCCTCCCTTACCTAAACAAGGGAATAAGACCCCTCTTCTGTTCTGCGGGGCTCGACCGGAAAGCATTAGCCCTGTCGTACCCACCGGGTCAGCCAGTGTAATAAAGTGCCACTTCCTATAATAGTGTCATGATCTCTCTGTCTTCTTGCTACAATTTCACTCAGCCTGTTAAGATTTTTAAGTTAAGAACAACCCAAATATAATTATTTCTTTTTACAAAATTAGGATGTTTTCTTTAGTGAAACACTAGAAAATAACCTTAAGAAGTAAATAGAAAATACCTATATTCTAACCTCCCAGAGAAAATATACCTTGGTTATGTTTTTTCAGATACCTGTGTACGTGCCTATGTAGTTAGACTTTTTTTTTTTTTTTTTTTTGAGTTGGAGTCTCACTCTGTCACCCAGACTGGAGTGCAGAGATCACTCCTGTCCACCACAGCCTCGACCTGCTGGGCTCCGGCGATCCTTCCGCCTCAGCCTTCCGAGTAGCTGGAACTACAGGCGTGTGCTACACACCCGGCTCATTTTGATTTATTGTAGAGATGAGGTCTCGCCAAGTTGCCCAGGCGGGTCTCGAACCCGCGGGTTTAGGCAATCCACTCACCTCAGCCTCCCAAAGTCACGGGATTATAGGTTGAGTCACCGAACTCAGCTAGACTTTTTTTTAAGTTGGAGTCTCTGTCTTCCAGGCTGGAGTGCAGTGGCACAATCACACGGTTCCTTGCAGCCTTGACCCCTTGGGCTCAGGCAAGCCTTCCGCCCAGCCTCCCAAATAGCTGGGACTACAGGCATGTGCAACTATGCCTGGCCAATTTTTGTATTTTTATTTTTTGTAGAGACAAGGTTTTGGTATGTTGCTCAGGCTAGTTTTGAATTCCTGGGCTCAAGAGATCCTCCTGCCTTAGCCTCCCAAAGTGCTGGAATTATAGGCATGAGCCACTGCACCCAGCTATATTTGGACATTTGCTACTAATTTTTCATGACTATAAATAAGCTGTGATGACCAGCCTTGTTGCCGGATTTTAGTGCACTTGCTTATTTATTTCCTTGGGATAATTTCCTAAAAGTATAATTGCTGGGCTCAAAATCTGGACATTATGTAAGTTTTAGATATGTTTCACTAAATTATCAATTTATGTCCCCACACATATGTATAGGGAAGCCCTTTATCTTACATCCTTGTGGATATCATCCCTACTCCCCTCCCCACCTTTTAATAATGACCACATTTAGCCTGCTTGAGATTTGAGGTTAATTTTTAAGACCTCATACAACTACTTCTTATACAATACTTCCAGTAGTACTTGCAGTTCAGCGTTATGGAAGTTGTTTAAAGACTCTTCCTATCATTCACATGGAGAACGTATAGCAAAGGTAACTTTCCACCACTGTTTAATCTTGAGAACTCAAGGTGTGAGTTGGTGGATGAAAGGATAGGCTGAGAGTGGGAAATGCTTTTTTTTTTACACTTCTTAAATCTTAATACAATGATGAGAAAGTAGAAGCTATGCTTTTGGAGAAATGCACACTTTAAGTAAAAATTAACTTTGCTGACTTTGTCTTTTAGGAACAGACTTCCTGGTGCCAGGTATCTCATAGTGTCAATCAACCTTGCTTAGAGTAAAGGGAATTTACCAGGCCTAAGATACATTGGTCAAGGACTGTAAAAGTCATGAAACTTGTAATTATAAAAGTTATGGCCCCTCCAGAGGGGGAGCGGGTGGGGACTTAATCTTCCAGTAGAACGGGCCCTGTCTACAGGGAAGTCAAGGACCCCCTGAAACTACCTACTGGGAATGTCTAGGAGATAAGGAGGAAGTGCACACTCCATTAGCTCCAAGGAGTGTCGTTCGGGAAGATACAGAATTAGAATCCTTGTCACACCCTTCTCTAGGGGCTATGATAATGTGAGTGAACATTAATGAGTCTTTGTCTTACATGATCTCCAAGACATCCACAGGTGGTTGATAAGAAAGTCATGGGCAGTCACATGCAGTCATGAGCAACATCTCCAAGAAAAGGATTTAAGCCAAGACTTGGGGGGCTACGGGGCCACACTCACCTGGAGTGTAGGCCCACTTCCTGTCTGTGGGGGGTGAACATTTCTTTTTTTTTTTTTTAACTTTTTATTTTATTTATTTTTATTTTTTTGAGTTGGAGTCCCACTCTGTCGCCCAGACTGGAGTGCGGTGGCCGCTCCCGGACACTGCAGCCTCGACCTGCTGGCTCTGGCGATCCTTCTGCCTTAGCCTTCCAAGTAGCTGGAACTACAGGCGCGCACTACCACGCCCAGCTAATTTTTG
>NW_007226756.1:160731-168856 GCF_000164805.1 Carlito syrichta
GCGGGCTCAGGCAATCCACTCACCTCAGCCTCCCAAAGGCGCGGGATTACAGGCTGAGCCACCAAGCCTGGCTGGGGAACATTTCTTAAATAAATCTTTTCTTCTCTCATCTCTGTGTGTCGCAATTCTTTGCATCTACTCGGATTTCTGGGTTGCCAGCGTGCATCTCCAGCTTGCCAGCCCGGCAGTGCTACATGCCTCCCTGCACCTCTCCACCCTCAACCTGTCAGTCCGAACCCTAACATTTTTGGAGGTCCCACCGAGATCTGTCTCTCTCTCTCTTTCATATTTCCTAACTGGTGACCCTCTGTGGACTGTGTTGGAACCTGGCTGCAACTGAAGGCTGTGGCTGAGGCTACACCTCAGCATGTTGAAAGCCTCCAGGGAAAGACATCAGACCACCATGACCCGAATGGGTGAGGGACTAAGATTAACTCTTTGCTTCCTTCTAGCCAAGATTTCTGAGTTTCCCAGGGGACCGGGCTGGATCTTGGAGGACAACTGACAGTCTCAGCCTAGGGCTACTCCCTAGGGAGGCAAAAAGGTCCCCGAAGGAAAGTTCTCACCGCCAGCACCCATAAGGGTGGGAGACAAAGTGCTTGGTTTCTTTACTCTTTTACTTTCTGGCTGGCGAAGTAACTGCACGAAAGACCTTGAAACTCCACCAGCTACGGTACGCCTTTCTGCACCTTTGGTGAGTCATCCCCTTTTTTTCATTCACACACACATATTTGAATGCGCGCTCTTGGCCGTCTGTTTGGATGACTTTCTGGGTCTCTCAGGTTTCTGGTTCTGTCTTGGGAGACTCCTAGCAAGGGTCGGGGACCTAGTTGCTCAAAGTCTTGGTACCAGGCCTTCCAAGACATGATGGAGCATGCATCTGGCAAGCTCTGGTGGGCACGGGAGGACGCTCTCTCCCTGCTGAATCACATCCTCTGCGCTGATTCCTTTGAACCTGTTGGGGACGCCCAGCAGGGGATCTGGATGGGATAAGACCCAGAAACAAATCCATGATACCAAGAGCCCATTCCAATAGTACCCCTGTTTCCTTTTACAGGAACCGTGGGAAACTCAATCGGTTGTGAAGAAAGATACACCACTGGCATGCCTTTTAAAACATCTTAAAGTTTTAAAACTCAGTGAGGATATTCACCCAAAGTGTTTAATATTTTACTGCAACACTACTTGGCCACAATATATGCTGGGGGATGGTGAAACCTGGCCAGCAGGTGGCTCCCTAGCCCCAACACCCTTTTGTGGCTTGATTTGTACTTAAAGAAAAATGACAAATACCTTGAAATCCCATATATTCAGGCCTTTTATGAGTTGGCTCGCCACCCAGATATTCGTTCTTCTTGTCGCATTTTTGTGTTGGCTCCTCAGACCCCATTGCCCATAGGGTCCTCAGAGGATACTGACCCTGCCGATTTAGCTGCTCCTCCCTTGAAAGATTCCACACCTCCATCATACTCTCCTACAACGCCATATCCTCCAACCTTTACTTCTTCTCCTATCTATCCACCTCTGCCTATTGAGGGCTTGGCGTCTTCGGCCGGGACTCCTAAGCCCCATTCTGTGTCTCATTCTCCTTTTACAACTGTAGTAATAGATCCTCCTACACCTCCTAAGTCTCCAATACATCCATCTCCAGCCCACAGTCGTTCAGGCAAATCCTATCAGGCACCACTTGCTCACCAATTTCCCCTGCGGGAAGTAGCAGGTATAGAGGGAATTGCACGAGTCCATGTGCCCTTCTCCTTAACAGGTTTATCCTAAATTGAATCTAAACTGGGCTCTTATTCCACTGACCCAACTAAATATACTAAAGAATTCCAATATTTGACCCTGTCGTATGACTTAACCACAACCACTATGCTGGAGGAATATGCTCGTATTTTTGGCAAGGCTTGGGAACATGCTAATGAACTAAGCCGTACCCAGCCAGATCATTAATCCCCGGCAGTCCTATCTATTCCTGAGGTAGATCCTGCTTGGGATTATCAAATAAACTCCGCGGATAGACCTAAAAGGGATCATATGGTTTCTTGTTTACTACAAGGAATGAAAAAAGGTGTTATTAAGCAGGTTAACTATGACAAAATAAAAGAGGTTTTTCAAAGACCAGCAATGTTTCTAAGTCACCTCTCTGAGACATTGCAACAGCTTACTAATATTAATTTAAACTCTCTGGAGGAACAAGCTCTTTTGGCTATGCATTTCATCTCCCAGTCGGCACCAGATATTAGGCACAAACTCCAAAAATTAGAGAAGGGCCCACAAACCCCTCAACTAGAACTATTGGACACGGCCTTTAAAGTCTTTAACAACCGAGAGGAGGAAAGAATGCAGGACCGCAAACGTAAGTGGGAAGCATTTCAGCTTTTATCTACCGCTTTAGCAGAAAAAGCCACCACTGATAATCTTCCACCCCAGACGGTCAATCACAGAAGGGGTACACAGCCCCCTTTCCAGGTTTGTTTCTGATGCCGTCAAATGGGCATATAGCCAAAGACTGTCAAGCCCCGCCACCTGCAAGACCCTGTCCCAAATGCAAACAGCATGGACATTGGGCTCGTGATTGCCTCGTTAACCTAGACGGAGGAGAGCACATGGCCCAAAGGTTTGTTGCAAATAAGGGACACCAGGCATCTCACATAATCTCGGAAGGGGATCTCTTGGGCTTGCTCCAACCGGATTGACTCACCCCTGGCTCGGTAGCCCCAACATCTTTGGAACAAACTATTAAACCAACCGAGCCAAGGATGGAAATATCAGTAGCTGGCAGGGCTATATCCTTTGTTATTGATACGGGAGCTACATGCTCAGCTCTACTTGAATTTCCCAGTCCACTCCTTCCTTCACCCCTTTCGGTTGTGGGGGTGCAGGGCATTACATCCAGGCCTCTCAAATACGCCATTACTTCCATGTGTTCTGGGAGATAAAATATTTCAACACTCCTTCCTTGTTATGCCAACGTGTCCACCTCCATTATTGGGAAGGGATATTATGACCAAAATTGGAACTCGTATTATTCTTTACCCTGAGCCATCACCACTGTGCTTTTTGGGTGCCTTTTGTTTAGCTTTGGATTCCCCTGATAGTTCTATGTTGGATCCTATCCAAACCCTCCCACTGCATATCCGACAAGCAGTGCCCTCTTTAGTTTGGGACACGTCGACACCTGGACGAGCATCTCGTATAGTCTCTATCATCATTCAGCTAAAGAATCCCAATTCTTTTCCTAATAAGCCCCAATATCCTATAAGTCAAGAGGCTTTGCTAGGTCTCAAACCACTAATCAAAAAGTTTTTATCCGCTGGGGTTCTCACCCCCACTAATTCCCCATATAACACCCCAATTTTACCAGTCAAAAAGCCAGATGGCTCTTACAGATTTGTCCAAGATTTACGGATTATAAATGAGGCTGTTATCCCTATACACCCAATAGTTCCAAACCCATACAGCCTTCTCAGCACAGTTCCACCGGAGGCACAATACTTCACTGTACTGGACCTAACGAATGCCTTTTTCACTATACTTATAGTCCCTGAATCTTACAACTTGTTTGCATTTACATGGACTGATCCCGATACTAATAGATCCCAACAACTAGCATGGACAGTCCTCCCTCAAGGCTTTCGAGACAGCCCACATTTGTTTGGACAGGCACTAGCTACCAACTTGTCTCAATTACAGTTACAAAATAGTCATTTAATCCAAGATGTGGATGATTTACTCTTATGTAGCCCTTCCCGGAAACCTCTTGTGAAGATACCATCTCTCTTCTAAAATTTCTGTGTCATAAGGGATACCAGGTCTTCCCTACCAAGGCTCAATTAAACTTAACACAGGTCACTTATTTAGGATTTTTACTAAGCCATGGGAGCCGACAGAAAACCGTCAAAAGGAAACATCTCATAGCCTCATGTCTACTCCCTCAATCCAAGAAGGATTTATGCGCCTTTTTGGGTTTAACTGGCTACTTTAGAATTTGGATTCCCAATTATGGACTTATAGCCAAGCCATTATACGAGGCTACTTAGGGTCCAGAACATGAGCCTCTGGACTCTTGCTCACCAGCACGAAAAGCCTTCTTTTCGCTCCGGGACTCACTAACAAGGGCCCCAGCTCTGGCACTCCCCGACTTACAAAAGAATTTTATCCTCTATACAACAGAGAGGGGAGGAATAGCCTTGGGCTGCTAGGACAAAGGTACGGTCCAGATATGAAGGCAGTAGCATGCTTGTCTAAACAATTGGACAATACAACAAAAGGGTGGCCATCGTGCCTTCAAACTCTAGCAGCAACTGCCATACTAACTCAGGAAGCTAATAAAATTACTTATGGACAGCATATTGATGTGTATTCTCTACACCAGGTGGCTGACATTTTGAACAATAATGCTTACAAATTTCTTATTAGCTCAAGACTTACTAAGTACCAAACTGTTCACTGGCAACTCTAATATAACGCTCCAAAAGTCGGGTCCCTTAAACCCAACTACTCTCCTGCCACTTCCAGAACTGAGAGAGCATAGCTGTACAGAAATTCTCGAAATGTCTAGAGCAGTAAGACAAGATTTAACCGATATTCCCCTTGCTAACCCTGAAGGTGAATGGTACATTGATGGGAACAGTTTTGTTATTAATGGAGAAAGGAAGGCAGGGTATGCCATAACGACCACTACTAAAGTGATAGAAAGTGCACCTTTGCCTCCTGACACCTCAGCACAAAAGGCTGAATTTATTGTGTTGGTTAGAGCTCTGAGGTTAGGGAAAGGCAAAAGGCTCAACATTTATACAGACTCCAAATATGCCTTCCATATACTACACTCCCATGCGGCCATCTGGGAAGAAAGAGGCCTTTTAACTACTAGGGGATTGCCTATTAAACATTCTGCTATAATCATGCAACTCATTGAAGTGGCTCAATTGCCTACCCAGGTCTCAGTAATTCACTGCAAGGGACATCAGCGACCCCACAGTGTGGAGGCCTTAGGAAATGGCAAAGCAGACAAGGAAGCAAAGAGAGCAGCCCTCGTTCCTTATCCTGCATTAGAAGCTACTTTCATTCCTACTATTAGACCATGCTATACGGAGGCAGCGCTTTTAGCTTGGAGACAACAGGATGCAATAAACAAAGGCCCCTGGCTAACTCTTCAAGGAAAACTTGTTTTACCTGTCTCTCAAGAGAATGAAATCTTAACTCGCTTGCATAATTCATTACATATAGGACAGAAACCATTATTCAAACTTTCAAGTCCACAAATCCTGTGTTCCAATCTTACATCTAAGCTTAAGGCAATTACACAGGCATGCTCAATTTGCAACATAGTGAGCCCTCAAGGAAGTCTCTGGCCACCTGCCTTCACTTCCCACCCATCAACTAAGGGGACTAATTCCAGGCCAGGACTGGCAAATTGATTTTACTCACATGCCTAAATATAAGAAATATAAGTACCTGCTGACCTTTATTGATACTTTCTCAGGCTGACTGGAAGCTTTTCCAACAACTTCAGAAAAGGCCCCAGAAGTCACAAAGGCATTAATAAATAAGATTATCCCCCTCGTTTTGGACTACCTGTCTCCTTGCAGAGTGACAATGGCCCACCTTTTATCTCTCAAATAACTCAACAGGTTACAGAAGCTTTGGGTATTGATTTTAAACTTCATGCAGCATACCATCCACAATCTTCAGAGAAAATAGAAAAGGCCCATTCTACCTTAAAGCAATATTTAACTAAAATATCCTTGGAACTAAAACAAGGATGGCCCTCATTGCTGTCTATTGCTCTTTTGCAATTCGGGAGTACTCCAAAAGCACCTCTGTCTTTGAGACCTTTTGAACTCATGTATGGATGACCTCTTTTACTTCAGCCAGGAATTCCAACGGAGCCTCCTCCGCCAGGAAATTACCTACCAGCCTTGTAGCTTGCTAGGAAACTGTTAATAGATTATGCCAATCAGCAATTACCTGCTCCAAGCACAGAAATACATGCAACTTGTCCTGTGAACCCAGGAGACTGGGTCCTCTTAAAGGACCTACCTGGCCAAACTAAGCCCCTCCAACCATGTTGGAAAGAACCTTTCCAAGTAATTCTAACTACTCCCACAGCTGCCAAGTTGTCAGGATTTCCATCCTGGATTCATTCATCTAGACTGAAGTTAACTTCCCTACCACCTCTGGACACCTCACCCTACAAAGGGTTGCAAGAACAATATGTCACTGAACCCGTAGGTGATTTGAAGTACCATATTAAGAAGAGCACAGAAGCAGGAAAACAAAGCCAACTGCGACTTCCTGTGTCACGGAAGCTGTGGACCAAAAAACTCAACTTCTCTCTACTGCAGCATGATCACCGTCATCACCCTCCTCCTGATACTTTCCGGGGAAGCTTTGCACAACCCATGTGATGAGGATGAGTATCATCATTCTATGTGCCTGCCTGTAACTACACAACCCACCAAAACACCTACACTGGGTATTTTCACTGATCCTTTATTGCCAGGTCCCCTCCTTGGTTTCCATCAGGATTCTGATGAATTCTGCCATGACCAACAACCCAGAGTCGCAGCTTTCCAAGATACATGGGTCACTCTATATACTACCTTTCCTACATACCGCTGGATACAAACAGGCCCTCCAAAAAATCCTTGGTATTTTAAGATCAATACTTATTCCAGGTGCAAATCTGTTATACTAATGACTTCATTACATGCAAAAGCCACAAACCAATGTACTCACACTATGGCAGACATTCAATTCCCCCTGAGAACAAATGGCACTAATAAAATGGGAAATTATACAGTCTTCAAAACCAATCAAACTATGCATTTTGTAAATGGCACTGTCATTCTAGCCACCTTTAATAACCAACTTGTAGCAACAAATTGGCTATCCTGTGGAGTAACAGAGCTTTTAGGTGGCCTTTTATATCCAAATTTAAAAATCAAAGCTCATCGTTGGCAACGTAGAGATATGCCCACAAA
Organism: Carlito syrichta; assembly: GCF_000164805.1. Lineage (NCBI taxonomy): Eukaryota > Metazoa > Chordata > Mammalia > Primates > Tarsiidae > Carlito > Carlito syrichta. Next base: position 167,721 of record NW_007226756.1, read on the forward strand.
TTGTGGAGACGTACAACTATGGTCCAAAGATTTTTCACGGGCCATTGTGGGACCAGCATGAATACCCATGGTGGGGTCTCAGGTGGCTGGTGTAGCTATATACAATTACATTTTTCCTGATTTAGAGGCACTAATATGTAGAGATCATTATATTGCAGAATACTCGGCCCGGGCTATAGATTTACTTAATCAAGAAGAAGGGGAAATTTGACAATACATCATAGCAAACAGAATGGCTTTAAATTACTTATTAGCAAAAATGGGGGGTTTGTGTGGCATAGTGGGAAGTATGTGTTGTACAACTGTAGATGATTTACAAAGGAATATTTCAACTTAACGTGAATGAATTAGAAGCTTTGGCTGAACACACATATAATTTATGAGACTACTTTCATTTTTCTAGCACTGTCTCCAGGGCAATAACCTTTTTCATCACTGTTTGCTTAATAATTTTTGCCTGTGCTCTTGCTCGATGTCTCATTAGATCCAAATAATATTCGGTTAAGATTCTGCTGTTTCCTATTCATGGCCCTGGAAATAAATAGGTAGGGACATCTCTACAGTCCCATATCAGCAGGAAGTAGATACAGAAGAATGATATTCGCCCCAGGATCATAAGAATATTTCCAAGAGCAGGAGTGGGAAATGAAAGGACAGGCCAAGAGCGGGAAATGAATATTTTTACTCTTCTTCCTAAATCTTAATACAATGATGAGAAAGTAGAAGCTATGCTTTTGGAGAAATGTACACTTTAAGTAAAAATTAACTTTGCAGACTTTGTCTTTTTAGGAACAGACTTCCTGGTGCCAGGTATCTCATAGTGTCAGTCAAGCTTGCTTAGAGTAAAGGGAATTTACAAGGCCTAAGATACATTGGTCAAGGACTGTAAAAGTCATGAAACTTGAAATTACAAAAGTTAAGCCGGGCTCGGTGGCTCAGCCTGTAATCCCGCGCCTTTGGGAGGCTGAGGTGAGTGGATTGCCTGAGCCCGTGGGTTCGAGACCCGCCTGGGCAGCGAGACCTCATCTCTACAATAAATCAAAAAATCAGCTGGGCATGGTAGCGCATGCCTGTAATTCTGGCTACTCGGAAGGTTGAGGCGGATGATCGCTGGAGCCCAGCAGGTCGAGGCTGCG
>NW_007226756.1:168876-193662 GCF_000164805.1 Carlito syrichta
AAAAAAAAAAAAAAAAAAAAAAAAAAAAAAAAGAAATTACAAAAGTTATGGCCCGCCCAGAGGGGGAGCGGGTGGGGACTTAATCTTCCAGTAGAACAGGTCCTATCTACAGGGAAGTCAAGGACCCCCTGAAACTACCTACTGGGAATGCCTAGGAGATAAGGAGGAAGGCACACTCTGTTAGCTCCAAGGAATGTTGTTCGGGAAGATACAGAATTAGAATCCTTGTCACACCCTTCTCTAGGGGCTATGATAATGTGAGTGAACATTAATGAGTCTCTGTCTCACAGGATCTCCAGGACATTCACAGGTGGTTGATAAGAAAGTCATGGGCAGTCACATGCAGTCACGAGCAACATCTCCAAGAAAAGGATTTAAGCCAAGACTTGGGGGGCTATGGGGCCACACTCACCTAGAGTGTGGGCCCACTCCCTCTCTGTGGGGGGGGGTGAACTTTTCTTAAATAAATCTTTTCTTCTCTTATCTCTGTGTGTCACAATTCTTGGCATCTACTTGGATCTCTGGGTTGCCAGCGCACACCTCCAGCTTGCCAGCCACGGCAGTGCTGTGCGCCTCCCTGCACTTCTCCACCCTCACCCTGTCTGTCCAGTACCCTAACAGTAGAGTAGGCATGTTAAGAGCTATCACTGAAAGCACCTGGCCTATCTTGTTAATGCAACTATAAATGTGTAAAGAAAATGGTTCAGAATAAAAAACCTGAAGACTGGTTTCCTGTTTCATCATTTTCAGAGAATAGGCCGAGTTGCTCAGGTATCTTGATGCATCACTTAGATAGAAGATGGTGCTCAATTTGCAAGTGTGATGCTTTGACAACCTCTTGCCTTTCCACCACACTAGCTATCTTTGTAACAAACATTCTCAAGCCTGTACTGGGGAAAGTTATTTTTCCTTCTTTGGGCTTGCAGTTAGCAGAACTCAGTTTGAATTTCAGCTCTGCTGTTTAATAGCTGGATGACTTTGGACATTTTCATGCACTCTTCAAATCTCAGTTGTTTAATTGGTGCAATGGGGAGAGTTATAATTTTCTCATAGGATTCTTATGAGAGATAATGTTTAAAAAATACTTTGTGAGCTATATGACTTTATCTGCAATGTAGGGCTATTCATATTATAATCTTTTTTTTCCCCCTCTTTCTTTTCAGCATTTTGTTAAAGAGTTGACAGTGTTAGACCAGAAAAAATGATTCTGGAAGAGCTGGAGAGAGGGATCCCTGTATTTGTAGATGGAGATGAGAGGGAGTCAAGAGGCCATGTTTCCACCAGTTGCCATTTCTAGAAAAGTCATTCAACCCCATCATCAGCCCGTAGGGTTGGACCAGATATTTCTAAAGCTCCACATGGCTCCTATGATAAATCTACAAGAGAGGGAGAGAGCAAAGGTGAGGGGACGTTTTGCCTTCCTTAGTGGCTAACTTGGGTTTCAGGTCTAGGGGTGACCTGTAAATTGTTAGAGGTGTCACAGGATAACAAAGTCAGCAGTGGCATTCTTCTCTAGTTGTTCAACATAAATTCTGCGTAATTGACATAATTATGCAGATTCCTGTGCAATCTATAGGAAGCTTTCTTTTCAGCTGAAGTAAATGATGGAGTCTGCATGGCCAAGAACCTTCTCAGAGTCTATTTTTTTTCTTGAGGTCCTTTCCCATCCAGCTTCCTTTGAATCAAAACAGAGAGCAGCGGAATGGATCCTGGTGAATGGGGGAATGTGCCTCTCTGCCCTGTGAGCCAGGAGGACAGAAAGGGGAAGTGCTCATGGTTCTACTCTTCTTCCCCCGGTACCTTCCTCTCTTCTTTCTCTATTTTCTTTTCCTCTGCCTTTCTCCTTCATCCGCCCTTCAAACCTAAGAACTGTCCCTCACGGGAAACCCATTTCATCTTGTCCTTCTACAGCCTTCTACCCAAATTAGGATAACCCAAGAGTCGTCATTCTGAGTCAATCAATGCAGTAGTGAAAGTGACGAATTTCTCAGAAGTGTGGTTGTTTCAGAGCTCTCTTGCTCTCTGGTCCTCCTCCCTCCCTTTTATTCTCTTATAAATCTGAATTTTCATGGGAAACATACAGTTATGACACATATAATTTTTAGCATTTGGAGTCGTATGATAGTTTTCCATAGAAAGAAGGAAAAAACTAAAGAGGACAGAAGCTATATTGTCCTAGCCCAGATACATGTGCATGCGTGCACACACACACGCACACACACACACACACACACACACACACACACACACACACACCCTTGCTTCCAAGACCTTAAGATTGTAGGTTTAGTTAAATATCTCATCTTTTTGTTTGTTTCCACAGGATTCCAAATTTGAAAGGCACCTTGGAGGTCTGGTCCAAACAGCCCCCCAGTGTATGACTCCCCTCTGGAACATCACTACCACAAGTTCATCAAGCCTTGTTGTGACCTTCTGGTGATAGTTCAATCTGTCTCCATTCTGAAAAATTTGTAAATCTGGCCTGGGCATGGTGGCTCACACCTTTAATCCCAGCACTTTGGGAGGCTGAAGTGGGACAATTACTTGAGCCCAGGAATTCGGGACCAGCCTGGGCAACATAGAGAGACCGCATATCTATAAAAAAATAAAAAAAATTAGGCAGGCATAGTGGTGCATGCCTGTAGTCCTAGCTACTTGGGATGCTGAGACAGGAGGATTGTCTGAACTCAGGACGATGAGGCTATGGTGAGCTATGATTGTGCCACTGCACTACAGCCTGGGCAACAAAGTGAGACCTTGACTCAAAAAAAAAAAAGAAAGAAAACAAAACAAAACAAAACAAAAATTTAAATCTGAAAATAATATTCTGTAATTTCCCTCTTCTCCAAAACATCCCCACTTTAATGAATAATTTTTTGACAACTCATTTGATATATTAGGAATTGAAGGTAACAAGAAACTAGGTAGAAGAAGAAATAAGCTAGTATCAACATCAAATTAAGTATTTATTGACTACAGCTATGGGTAGAGTAATTTGCTAGGGGTGTGGGAGTAGTGGGAACACAAAAAGGCAGAAGAAGTAACTGCTGTCTCTTTCAAAGCGTTTAAGATCCAGAGAACAGATTAGGAAAACACTTAAAAAGCCAAAGCACATATAAATAGTTATTCAAGTGGATGGTAGCAAAGTTGTCTCCAGTTGTCTCCAGTTAACTAAACTCTAGCAACTAGAGTTAATTGCTAGATGAAAGGTCATGAGAGTAAGGAAGACTTTGGAAGCCTTCAGAAACCTTTGGAAGAAGGAAAGACACAGGTGGGTCCTAGGAAGGAGGAAACGGATGTTGTGGTAGAGGCTTGGTTTGAGTAGAACTCAAATGAGCAGGGAGAACTGAAGTGATCATTCTAGGAAAGTGAAACCAGCTTGGAGATGGTGAGGGCTCAGAAATTCAAGGCATTTCGTGGAGCAAAAGCTGAAAATTAAGTTTGCCTTGTGGAAATTTTGGGAAAGCGACTTGCTTTAATAAATTAGATTGGTGGGAAACCAAGGCAGGACGATTGCTTGAGGCCAGGAGACCAACATAGTGTGACCCCATCCTACCAAAAATAAACAAACGAACAAACAAATTAGCTGGGTGTGGTGGCGCCTTTAGTCCCAGCTACTTGGGATGCTGAGGTTGAAGTATCACTTGAACACAGGAGTTCAAAGCCGCAGTGAGCTATGATTGCACCACTACACTCCAACCTGGGTGACAGAGCAAGACCCTGTTTCTAAAATAAGTAAGTATGGCCAGGCACATGGTGGCCCCTACCTGTAATCCCAGCACTTTGAGAGCCCGAGGCGAGAAGATTGCCTGAGCCCAAGCGTTCGAGATCAGCTTGAGCAACTTGGTGAGACTTCGTCTCTATAATAAATCAAAAATTTAGCCAGGCGCGGTGTTGTGTGCCTATGGTTCCAGCCACTAGGAAGGCTGAGGTGGAAGGATCACCTTAGCCCAGCAGATGGAGGCTGTGGTGGCCATGAACATGCTACGGCACTTTAGCCCGGGTGACAGAGTAGAACTCTGATTCAAGAAAATAAATAAATATAATAAAAATCTATAAATTAATAAATCAATAAATTAATAAATGAGGTTGGGACCACACATGAAATTTGGGCCAATGGCTAAGGAATTGGTCATTTAATCCCAAGGCAAGAATTGAGCAAAAGTTCATCTTTCTGGGCCCAGACTTGCCATCTCAACCCACCACCCCAAAATTCTGCTGGTTGTCAGTATATGATTATTAGGGGGGAAAGTCCAGGAGTGAAGTTGCTGATCCCAGGTTCAGAAAGCTGAGGAGCAATTTGGGTGGGAGGAAGCCAGGAAAATCTGACAGTGCTCAACACTCAGTTGGGCTTTCCCCAGGCAACGCGTCCTGGCAGCATGTTGATTAATTCCATCTACCTCAGTGCAGGAAATCAGCCTCACTGCTGAGTCAGGGAAAGTCTGCACGGAACGTTGAGGAGGTACAGCTCGACTGTGCTTGCCAGGATGGGCCACCCCCAAGGAGACCTGACACAGAATAGCCTCATCTTCCTCGTTTCTCTTCATCCCCACACTTGACAAAGAAACTTCCAGAGTGTAGGAGCTATGGTTCTTAACTCCAAGGGAGTGAAGCTCTGAGATTTAAGACAGTTGTTTGTTTGTTTTTTTTAATCCCAATAACCTTTCAAGGATAGTTTACTCTCAATTTCTCAGTTTCAGAAAATGTAATGTGTTCAGTGAACCCCAATGCACTTTTATGGGAACTCCAGTTCCCTCCCAAATGTTCCCAAATACAGTGCATATACTTTTATGTGATGTGAGTCACTTGCACAATTTTGAAAAGGCAGAATCCGATTCAGTAGGTTTGGGATGGGGGCCCAAGAATCTGCAGTTTTAACAGCTAGATGCTGCTAGTCCCAGGACCAAACTTAGATACTCCTAGGTTGCAGGAGGTGCAGGTAGTGCCTACTTTTTCATTCCAAATCTTGCTCGAAATGTACCTCACTTTGTTCTGGGTAGACGCCATAAACCTGTTTTTTATGTAAAGAATTTTATCTTAGACATGGAAATAATTGAAGAGAATTAAAGTGCAATGTAAACATGGAAGAATTTAAATATAAGACTCATGACTCTTTTTTAAAAACAAAACAAAACAAAAAACAAGACAAAAAACAGAGTCTCACTCTCTTGCGCAGGCTGGAGTGCAGTGGCACGATCATAGCTCACTGCAGCCATGAACTCCTGGGCTCACGTGACCCTCCTATCTCAGCCTCCCAAGTAGCTGGGACTACAGGTGCATGAATGCCATCATGTCAGGCTAATTTTTTTTAAAAGTTATTTTTCATAGAGACAGTCTTACTATGTTGTCAAGGCAGGTTTCAAACTCCTGGCCTCAAATAGTATTTCTTTCTTTTTTTTTTTTAATCAATATTTTTTATTATGATTTTGTGGGGTACAGTTAAGGGTTAGGTGTACAATTACGTTTCATTCAGGCACCCTGTTGATAAGAGGTGTTTCCCCATCCCCAGACAGATATTTGCGACTGTTAACCCCATCCCCTCAAATAATATTTCTCAGCTTTTGCCTCTAATCTCCTTCCCTTATCTCTCCCCCTTCACACTCAGCTCTATTCTCATCAGAAGATCAGGAATTGTAGTTTTTCAGAGGGAGGATGGGTAGGGGGAGTGTGAAGAGAGAGAGAGAGAGAGAGAGAGAGAGAGAGAGAGAGAGAGAGAGAGAAAATGAGAATGAACGAGAGACAACCACAGAGACAGAAGGGAAAAGAAGGCTTCTGTGTTTTTTATCCTTGGTTTACCTACACTCCTACTCTCACAAATAAGGAAGTCTTCTTTCTTGGCCACACAAAGTGCTGGGATTACAAGTGTGAACTACTGCGCCTGGCCAGGCTCTTGACTCTTAAAAGTTGCCTGGTCAGTTCAGCTACTAGGAGTTTCTAGCTGGCAGCCCTTCCTGTTTCTCTTCTCTCCTGGGTAAACTCAAATTTCTGTCATTTTTATGTGTTGTGATTTGCCTCTCATCTCTACTGTGGTGTAGGTTCTATCTTTGCACTACCAAAAAAGGTCCAAGGTAACTTTTCTCCAAAAACAGGAATGCCATCTGGTCTGACATAAACTTCATAACTCTCCTGGAAGATAAGACTGTTGTGGTGATTTTCTTTTTTAGATAGCTCTTTTATTTTTATTTTTCTTACCCAGCACAGTGATTAGTAGAGAGTGGGTGTTTAATAAATGGTATTTTTGTTAACAAGATAAAACTTGGTTGCAAAAGCTTCTACAGGTCCACAGAACAGATTCGGAATTGAGGAGTCCCTCATTTCAACCTGGAACTTTCTCCAGAGACTTAAGCCCTATTCCACCCAGGGTGTTCTCTCACGTGGCACTCTGGGGAACCCCTTTCCTAAATCTTTTTTTCTTCTTTCCTCCTTTCTCAGCTTTTGCCTCTGATCCCCCTCCCTTATCCTTCACCTTCACCTCTAGCTGTTTTTCAATCAGATGATTGGAATTGTACTCTTTTTCAGAGAGAGACAGAAGGAGATAGAGAGAGAGAGAGAAACCATCTGCAGAGACATAAGGGAAAGGAGGACTTCTGTGTTTTTTATTTTTATTAACCTAAGCCCCAAGTAATTCCTACTCTCACAAATATTGGCATATGAAGACCCTGGCACAACATTTTCATCTCACAAATAATCATTACTCTTTAAAACAAGGGTTAGTGTTATAAATTGTGATTTTGTGGAGATTCTAGTAAGTTGAAAACGGATTTGAATATTTGACTCAAGTACATAGGAAAAACTAAATTAACAGATTCAAAGAATTCTGAAACTGAAAATAATCTTTCGCATCAAAAGAAAAAAAAGATTCTGTGGGATTTGTGGGGTCTGTAGTTTTTCAGTAAAAGAGATTGTCATTTGTCATTTACTACATTTTTTTTCCTCAACAGGGGAAATAGAGTTGTGCAAGGGAGCAGCCCCTTCTAAATGATCTAGGGATGCAAAAGACAAAGAAATCATATTCATATTTAATTTTTTTGGATTACCTAAGCAGAGGAAGGATTTTTGTGCTTGAGGGACAGAAGAACCGCAAGAAGCTTGAAGTTTGAGAAGAAAAGCCATGATATTTGAAGCATTCTGACCTAATGTTCTTATGCTATCTTCAGAAGGGGCTGCCTCTGACCTAAATATGTATTCAGGAAAATTAGACAGCAGTGTATTAACATCATTTGAAGATAAGACTCGGGTAAAAATAATTGATATACTAATAGCTTTTGCTTAGCCAATAAAATAGTGAGTTACAGTCTCAGTTTATTTTTATTTTATTTGTTAAGACAAGGTCTCACTCTGTTGCCCAGGCTGGAGTGCAGTGGTATGATCTCACTGCAGCCTCTATATCCTGGGTTCAGGTGATTCTTCTGTCTCAGCTTCCAAAGAAGCTGGAACTACAGGCGTGTGCCACCAAACTCGGCTAATTTTTTAATTTTTATTTTTGTAGAGACAAAGTCTCACTAGGTTGCTCAGGCTGGTCTCACACTCCTGGGCTCAAGCAATCTTCTCACCTTGGCCTCCCAAGGTGCTGGGATTATAGGCGTGAGTCATTGCCCCTGTCTCTGTTTATTTTTTGAGTTTAACTCTTCAGAATACTCTTTTTTTTTTTTTGAGTTGGAGTCTCACTCTGTCACCCAGACTGGAGTGCAGTGGCTGCTCCTGGCCACCGCAGCCTCGACCTGCTGGGCTCCGGTGATCCTTCTGCCTCAGCCTTCCAAGAAGCTGGAACTACAGGCGTGCGCTACCACGCCCGGCTAATTTTTTTTTTTTAATTTATTGTAGAGATGAGGTCTCGCCAAGTTGCCCAGGCGGGTCTCAAACCCGCGGGCTCAGGCAATTCACTGACCTCAGCCTCCCAAGGCGCGGGATTACCAGGCTGCGCCACCGAGCCCGGCTCAGAATACTCTTTCAACCAAATATATGATAACATTGTTTAATTGATTGTTGTAATGAAGAGTCAGAGCTCTGACAAAAAGTGAAGACAAGCAGAAAAGTCAGTAATATTCTCTAATATCTCTAACAGTCAGTGAAGACTAGAAGATGAGACAGTAACAAGTCATCCCTGAATTCCATGGTTTAAAGAAAGACCAGAGACTGAATTCTTGACCACGCTTACATGTTCAACATGGGGCAACAGGGAAACTTAGCTCACTGTCCATGCGCGAGGGAGGCTACGCTGTCACTTCCTCACATGTGCTGTCACTTCCCCACATTTCCATTATCCCTGAGACACAAGAGAGGCCATGGAGAATGACATGTGGGTTTTAGGTTAGGAGAATCTAAAGACTCACATCACTTCTACTCACATTTCACTGACCAAAGCAAGTTACATAGGAAGGAGGAAAATAGTTGTGCTTCTATATGTTCCAGAAAGAAAGAACAGCCTTTTGGTGATCATCAGTAATGTCTGCCCTCGTCCATCTTTCTGTTCACCAAATATTTGGTTGGCAGTCCTCTCATACTTAATACCATCACTCCGTCCGCAGTGAAGAGCACTCAAAAGTCATTTAGAGTTTCTAGCTCAACGGCTAGGATTTCTTTTATTTTTTTATTTTTTAGTTGTGGTCTCACTCTGTCGCCCAGGCTGGAGTGCAGTGACACACTCGTGGCCACTCTAGCGTCGACCTGCTGGACTCCGACGATCCTTCTGCCTTAGCCTTCCAAGTAGCTGAGATTATGGATATGTGCCATCATGTCTGGCTAATTTTTTGGATTTTATTGTAGAGACGAGGCCTTGCCATGTTGCCCAGGCTGGTCTCAAACCCCTGAGCTCAGGCAATCCTCTCATCTCTGCCTCCAAAAGTGCTGGGATTACAGGCGTGAGCCACTATGCCTGGCTAATTTATATATATAATGTGTGTATGTGTGTGTGCATGGGATCTTGCTATGTTTACCAGGCTTGGAATGTTCTATGATCAGACCCTGGTTCTGCTTTTTGGGCAGGGATCACTTTGTGTACTTTTGTACTTTGTGTCGTGCCTAGCTCTGTTCCCTGGGAAGTTAAACATTTTTTTTCCTCCCTGTAATCTCTTTGGCCACATCTGAAGTGATGTTGGTGAATATCACTTTCTTAGAGCCTTAGTCCCTGCTCCTTGATGGTTGGGACTGAGGATTGGTTCCTGATTAATTTTGAGAGCTTTCTCAATAATTTAGCAAACTTCTTCATGTAAGTCAATTCTTTTTGAGGCATAATTCCTAGAACATTTCTATTTCTTTGATTTTTTCTTCCTATAACTCTCTCTCTCTTGATTTAATGGTAGATTACTAGAATTATACTTTTACACTTTTTTTCTGAGTGCTTTTATTCAATTAAAAGTATTTGCCAGATGCTTCATTCTGATTATTGCCCTTAGGTAATCTACTTGGTTGAAAGGTTTTACTGTGCATTTTTCCTTCAAAGCCTTTTTCAATCTTGCCTTTTACTCTTGAGAAATATCAATAGTTGTTTTTTTCAGCCTTTCATGACTCTGAATTTCTAGACTTTCTTCATTCTCTTCCATTTTTGTTTATAAACCTGCCAACTCTTTCCCGAGCTCATCTCTTTCATGTGTTACCTAGATAAATGCAGACAATGGTATCCAACACACACAACATTTTGTTTCCTAATCAGTTTCTCTAGAGCTACAAGTTTATTGATACAAGATCTGTCTCAAGTTATTGTAGGCAGTGGTTTTACTAAACGTTTTGCTATTGCAGAACAAGTATCATCATTTATCCAGCCTACAATTTTACTGCTATTATAGCCTGTCACCTGACCACCATTACAATGCCACTGTATCAGTCTTTTGTTATGTTAGCACCTTACTTCTTGGCATCAATTACTGTATTTGTAGGTATATTGCCAGTATACCATGAATAGTTGCACCTTTTTGAATGAGGAAATAAATCTCTTAAAAGTTAGATTTGTAAAACTGAATGTGTACATTTATACTATCAATATTCCCAACAATCTCATGTTATTATCTTATTTATTAATATACGTGTGGTCACTTTCTTTTTATAGCCATTTGAATAAAGCTCATTAAGGTAAAGACTGTAAGAGTGTGGTCAATTACATGTAATAGGAGCCCCAACAAACACATAGCATGGCTCCAAGCACATAATAGGGCATAAAAACATTTGCCTATTTGGATGTTTGACAAAATCTAATATTTTACCACATATGAGGCTGTATAACTCATAAGACTGTAAATGTCTCTTTCTGTGAGATCTTGGGGTTGAATGTAGAGTGTACTAGCTGTAGGTGTGTTGAATGACAGCTGCAATGCATTAGTGTAGCTCTCAAGGCTGGAGACAGCTTGGCTCATGGATGGTGCAGAGCCAGTCAGTGAGTGGTTTCCACAATGGTCTGCTGTGTAGTATTAGCACATTATTTACATAAGAAGAAATGCTCAGTGAATGTTAGATGAATGATGACTTGGATTGTTTGATTCATTTTGAACTCATTGATAGCCAGTTACCAGTTTGGCATCCTGATCAGATAGTTGTTTTTACCCTGAGAGGGGAAAACTTTGTGACCACTGAATGTAAGGTCAGTGTTGCTTCCTTCTTGCATAAAAAGCCATTTTGTTTTCTCCTGCAATCTAGCAAATCCTCTTGTGTTGAATTAGGTACGCTTAGCTCAAAGTGGCTTACTTGTTTTTTCTCTCAAGAGAGCTGGCATATTCTTGTATGTATAAAATATGACCCTGAATATAGAACAGATCACTGAAGAGAGTGAGTGACTCAACCCATTCAGTTTAAAATGCAATTAAGGATCTATTTCATATCTGGCGTTGGTAGCATGAGTGACACAAGCAAACCTAAAAATATGACTCTTGATTTCATGGAGCTAGCTTCACTGTGTACATGGAAGGCCATGCATGGTGAGGCCTTGAAAATCTCTGTAAGAGGATGGATTTAGGGATTTCAGTCTGGCTAGAGGGAGTTGGCTAGAGGACTTGAAACTGTGCTTGCATAGAATGCGTTGTCTTAATCTGGACTGTATATTTGAGGATGCATATTGGAGAAGGAGAATGGTGGAGACTATTGGGGGGCTAAAGTTATTCCAAATTTATGAAGACCTCAGAGAACCATCCTAAAATCAAGATAGACTGAATATGAGCCTGGAGGTGACAAGGAAGAGATCAATGTCTGAGAGGTGATTTGAGGAAGACTTTTTGTAGGAGTTGACTTTCTGATTGTTCCCGAGAGAGGTGCAGAGTACTCCACAGGCATGGAAATGAGCGATGTAGATGGAAAGCCCGTGAGCACACAAGAATACTGATCAGTTCTGGAAGGCCTGCTCATGAGCCCAGAACAACTTCCTCTTCAATTTCTTCAGTTAAAGAAAATGAAAGAGAGTTGTTCAAACATTTTGTGATAGAGAAAAATAACTTTTTCCTGATAGAATGGGTCCTGCCTTATGAAAGGGTGACCTGATCTTAATGGACATAAAAAAGGGTAAGTTACTATTTTTTGAAAATATCTGTGTATCCCTGGTGTACATTACCTAATATATAGAGTGTGTTTAATAAATATTTGCCAACCCTAACTGAACTGTGACACATTAACTTTTGGCAGGTCATTTAAAATCACAAGTCAGAGAATTTAAAGGCTTCTACTTGCTAATTCATTTTGGTTTAAAAAAAAAAAAAAACAGGCTGGGCACAGTAGCTCACACCGGTAATCCCAGCACTTTGGGAGGCTGAGGTGGGAGGATTTCTTGAGCCCAGGAGTCAAAGACCAGCCTAAGTAACATAACAAGAGATTGTCTCTACAAAAAAATCAAGAAATTAGCTTGGCACAGTAGTGTGCACCTGTAGTTCCAACTACTCAGGAGGCTGAGGCAGAAGGATTGCCTGAGCCCAAGATGTCAAGTCTGCAGTGAGCTGTTATCGTGCCACTGCACTCCAAACTGGGTGACAGAGTGAGACTCAGACTACAAAAAAAAAGAAAAAGAAATCCTCAATCAGCAATAGCCAAGTTAATAGCCATTTATGTGTTGTACAAATGTGATTTTTATATATAGGCGGGTGTGTGTGTGTATAAATATGACAATAAGCATTTCTAAAACAACAAGCATTTCTTTTGTTAGCGTATGTGGCCTTTTGTCTTTAGTTTCTGAAGCAGCTTCAGAACAGCTTCGAAGCAATAAAGAAAAAAAGACAGTCTTTTATTATAATGTTGGGCCACTTTAAGAAGCAAGTCTTAGAAAATGAAATCACTCTCTCTCTCTGACACTCTCCTGCCCTCCTTTTTCTCCCCAAGGCAGGCCATAGAAACTAAACATACACCCTAATCTTTCCCAATCATCCCTTCTGTCTTGGAGCTGGCCATAAAGAAATTCTCTGATCTAACTCGTCCGATTGTAGATCATATGGACCTCATTTCAGGAAGAGTCTTGCCCTATACCTGGGAGGAAGGAATGCTGCACAGAGAGGCTGAGAAGAATCTGAACATATTAGCCTTGCTGGGTTCCCCACTTTCAGCCTTCATTAGATTATACCCTTTTATCCAATCACATTTCTTCTTTTTTTTTTTTGAGTTGGAGTCTCACTCTGTTGCCCGGACTGGAGTGCAGTGGCACACTCTTGGTCACCTCAGCCTCGACCAGTTACTTGGGCTCCGGTGATCCTTCCACTTCAGCTTTCCAAGTAGCTGAAACTATAGATGCGCGCCACCATGCCTGGCTAATTTTTGATTTATTGTAGAGATGAGATCTTGCCAAGTTGCCCGGGCGAGTGTCGATCCTGCAGGTTCAGGCAATCCACAAACCTCGGCCTCCCAAAGTGCTGGGATTACAGGCTGAACCACTGAGCCCGGCCCCCAGTCACATTTCTACACAGTTGTCCATGTTTCTCTTCTCTTTATTGATTTGAGGTCTCACTTTGTCACCCAGGCTGGATTGCAGTGGCATGATCACAGCTCACCACAGTCTTGACCTCCTGGGCTCAGGCAATCCTTCCACCTCAGCTTTTCCCAAGTAGCTGGGATTACAGGCACACACCATCGTGCCTGACTAATTTCTTGATTTATTGTAGAGATGAGGTCTTGCCAAGTTGTCCAGGCTGGTCTTGAATACCTGGGCTCAGGCAATTGTCTCACCTTGGCCTCCCAAAGTGCTGGGATTACAGGAGTGAGCTACCATGCATGGCCCATTTTTAAATTTTTTGTAGAGACAAGGTCTTGCTCTAAACGGTCCTCCCAAAAATGCTGGGATTACAGTCATGAGCCACTGTACCCAGTGAAGTTGTCCATGTTTCAATTATGCATATCCAACGACTTCTCCATAAAAGGCCCCAAAAGGCAGAATACAAAGAGCTTTTGGACAGCTGACCTCATGGAGGTTCATGGAAAGGCAAACAAAAATCCACCCACGTGCTGGGAGGGTGGTGTATCCCACCGCCATGGGAATGGGATCCCATGCTCCTGTGCTTGGGGTCCTTCCAGATCTCGCCCTTGCCAGCTCTCCATATGCCTGTTTATTTGTATCCTTTAAATTATCATTTAGAATAAACTGGTAAATGTAAGTTAAATGTTTCCCTGAGTTTTGTGAATTGCTCTAGCAAATTAATGGAGCCTAAAGAGGGGTTTGTGGGAACCCAAACTTGAAGCCAGTTGGTCAGAATTTCTGGAGGTCTGGACTTGTGACTAGTGTTGAAAGTGGGACTCTTGTGGAACTGAGTCCTCCACCTGTGGGATTTGATGCAGTCTACCTGAAGATAACTTTGAGTTCCTCACCTGTAGGCTTCAACCTGTGGGATCTGACACTGTCTACCTGAAGATAACTTTGAGTCTCCCACCTGTAGGCTCTAACACTGTCTTCCTGAAGATAGTGCTGAATCTTCCACCTGTGGGCTCCAATGCTGTCTACCTATAGATAATGATGATTCTTCTACCTGGGGGACCTGATACTGTCTACCTGAAGATAGTTGGCTCCCCCACCTGTGGGATCTGATGCTGTCTACCTGAAGATAGCATCAGAATTGAATTGGATGGAAGACACCTGATTGGTGTCAGCTACAGAATTGCTTGCTTGCTTGTTGCTAGGGAGAAATCCTCACACATTTGGCCACCAAAATCTTCTGTGTTGATTGTTGTGGTGTAAAAACCAGAGGAAGAACAGTTTTCTTTTTTCAATACAACGAATAACGATTATTTATTAAACTCTAGTAGCGGTCTAAAAAATAATTAGTTTAGAGGCATAACAAAACAACTTGGGGATATAACTTCTGAATCTCCCGTGGATGTTATTCAACATTTCTTTGGTTTTGTTTACCCATCCATAAAATGGAGCTAAAGACAGTCCTCTAGTTTAATACCAAGGCTCTTCTAAGGATGACTTATCTCCCATTTAAATCACGATTCATATTGCATGACTAGAAAGTAGAACATATAGTGCGTGACAAGGGTGTTGGCAATTTGTGGAAGATCTTAAAAGATCATGGCAACTATTTGTAACTTGGTTTGTCTCTGTAGTAAATTAGTTCATAATTTTGCTATAATTTGTGGGCAATGGGGGTGGAAGTGGGGTAGGAAGAAAGGAAGATTTGGTCCTTTCCCATCATCCTTTTTAGGGTCCCCTTTTGGTTCCCCTTCAGGAAGTGGAATAGAAAAAAAAAATCCTGCATACGTCAGTAAGTCTAGGTCAACCACATCTTAAAGGCAGGAAGCAGGTCAATCGAAACAGGGACAGTGATTGCTATAAAACCAACAGGTACTCTCATTGATACAACACAGGCAGACACAAGAAGACACAAGAAGACACACACACACACACACACACACACACACACAGAAAGAGCTTCCTGTTCAGAGCAAGATGACAAGGAAAATCCTGCATGACACAGCCTTGGTGAGTAGCAATAATCATTTGGGTTTAAGGATAGTCAGTCACGCCTATGATTTCAGAAAGGCAAATTTCTAAGGAATTAGGCTTGCTTAAGGTCTTTTTGGAATTACTTCTTTGAAAAACAGAGAAAATAACTTCAACTCCTGTCTGGTGGAGAAACAGAAAAAAATAACTAGAACATTTATTAAGGGATGCAAAGCATGGTTCCTCACCTGATGCTGTTTCTTGAGGTGGTGTTAGTCGTCCTCAGTATCACAGACAACTGGCATGGTCTCTCCTGTGGCCACTCATTACGGAGTTTGGTTGAACTAAAACTCTTATTTCAGGGTGGGAACTTAGCCAGCCCTTTAGGGGATATGTACATATGTGTTTCATACAAGGAGGTTGGGGGCCCAGGTGTTATCATGGTTCCTTCAAGCCTATAAGAGTGACCTGAATGGAAGAAGTGAAACCACTCAACATTGATTTTGGACAGCTCCTAGAGAAAGGGGAGTTCACATGTCTCTGATTGCTGCTTATTTACTTTTTTGCACCATCTCATTCCTCTTGGAGGAAAGAGGGATGTTTATGGGATGGAAATTTACCCCCACTAGATCTGGAATCCTGTCTGGCATCTGTCAGCTAAGCCCTGGGAAGAGTTTAATACAGAGGTGCATGGATTCAGGGCTTAGGAAACCATGCACTGTATTATTGGCTTAGATAATTCCTTCTTTTCTACTTTTACAAGTCATGCAACTTAAAAGAGCTTGGATGTCATAAAAGGTTTATGGCATACGGCAATGACAATACTTTTATTTTCACGTGTTATTTTAGAGATTACACAAGATGCGGCAAAGTGCAGTATTTAGAGAGAATAGACTTTGGAGACAGACAGACTTAGTTCCACTAATTGTTAAGTGTAGGATTTTGGGTGAGCTACTTATCTTCCCTGTGACTCAGTTTTCTCAACTGTACTATGGGAATACTAATGATATCTATCTCACAGTATTTTTGGGGGGTAATTAATTAATATCATTGAGAGTAAGTAAATCTATGCTTTGTATTGGCAGTTATCTGTGCTTGCTTAGTTTTCAGTTAATTTGGTCATTCTAATAAACAACAATGATAATGATAGAGAAAGCATTCAATGAGTGTTAACTATTAATATTAATATTGTTATTATTACCCCCGAGACTCTCATCAACCCACTGAAGTCATGGGAATTACTTTCCCCATTATATAGGTGAACAAAAGCTCAATTAAGTAATTTGTTTAACATCACTGGATACTGTAGGCACAAGAACTGGGACACAGATCTAAGTTTTCTTACACTACAGTACAGTATGCTTCTCTTTGAATGGTTCAGAGGCAAGATTTCTGAATTTAAAGCCTTTGCATCCAAGAAATTCTGTTGGACACCTTTGTACTCCACACTATTTCTATTTTTGGCTTCTTTGAAGAAATCCGTTTGGTTGTCAGCAAGAAACATGACAGTACAGGTGGCATTGGAATAGAATTAGAAGTTGGGAGGTGCAGGCAGATAAGACATCCTCAGTAAGTAGTTGAGGCAACTTCTCATGGACCTAGAAGCTGACCCAATTCTAGAGCTCATGCGTACATAGGGGAGCACACGGCGCAGGTAGGTACAGAGGACGAATGTTCAGGCTGCTCAGATGGGCTTGCATTAGAGGAGGGAGCAAAGCGAGGCGGGAAGGTTGGGTCCTGTCACTGCTGGTGCTTTCTCTTGCCTCTGTTTCCTATTCTAAAGAATGACAGTGAATCTATTCACCTGCTTTCTAGTTGGCATATAAGAATTCAAGTCTATAAAATGCTCTAAACTTCTCTGAGAAGTGCTGTTGTTATCATTCTTAAAAATCAATGGCAACTTTATCACAGCCCCCGCTGTGTATTGCATAACCACTAAAATCTAGTTTCTAGATCAATAACTTCATGGAGCAAATTGGAGTGATTTGCAGACATTGTCTGATTTTCTGATAAAGGACCATGTGGTCTATAGCACTTATGCCGTTGTGATACAACTGTCATATTGCTTAAAATATTTGTCTTTCTTGTGAGACAAAGCTTAGATCCATGTTGATAATAATAATAATCACCTGCAATGACAATAGCACTGACCACTGACACCTAGGTTTGAGTTCTTGGATTGGCACTAACAGGTTGGTGAACTCAATCAAGTTGCTTATTGCCTCTTAGAGAAAACTCCTTCACCTGTCTAGGAGGAATAATTATTACTAGTTTTGTCTTTCTCACCAAGCAGATGTGAGAATCCAGTGTTAAGAGAGATGTAAATGTATTTTCTAAAATACTCTAAGAATATAATAATGACTTTTTAGAAGCATTGCTACAATATATAAACCCAGATAGAGTTATTTTAAAGCTTTGATAATGAAAATGAGAAGTGATTCAGTGAATGTGATTCAGAAGAAGAAATAGGAAATAGAAAGGAAAAATTCACTTAAGAAACCTAAAGATGTGATTGATAGGCTTGGGAGGCTAAGGACCCTTTTATTTAAGTTGGCATCTTTTTTTTTGAGTTCATAGACTTTGTCAAGACAGAAGATTCATGAGGGTAAATTCCACATCTTTCTCATCCACTATGTAGCATTAGCACAATGTTGATTGACACTAGCCGTCTGTGTTGAATTCTTACATGTACTGCAGTGCTCTTCATATTTGATACAGAGCATCTCATTTACTCTCCACATTTTCCACAGGAGGAAACTGGGTTAAGAGTCCTAAAACTGAGTTATGGGCCCTGAACTTCTGACCCTGGAGCCCATCCCCCGAGCCACTATGCTATAGAGTCAAGAACTAGTTGTTGAACGAAGGAGTGATTGTGAGGGATGAAAGTAGACAACTGTCGATTATCTGAAGGCAGATCAGCCTCATTCTGGCTAATCTGGGTCAACTTCTTGCTTTCCACTTCTTTTTAGTATCAGCTTCCTTCGTACAGTAAGTTGACACCATGATCTTTCTATTTACTCTTATCATTCCTTGTCTCCAGCATCTGCAATATATAAAAAGGAAAACCTTTTGAATTCAAGTGTCTAATTACCCTCCCTACCTTAACTCATGGAAGGTATGAGCCTGAAAGATAAGGAGCCCAGAGAATGAAAGCCTCTGAATGTCAGTTTTTGTTCTGTGTCATGTTGAGAGAAGGCGATGGGCACTGTCAGACTCAGTGGTGAGGGAGGGGTCAGCAGAGTGTGCTGGTGACAAGGAAAGCTGGTGAGATTGTTGGCTCTTCTTTTAGTGAGGTCTTTCCAGAGTACTTTCATTCTTTGTGCATTCCTGTAACACTAGATACGCTGATATGTCAATGCAACTAGCAAAAAATACATGCTCCAGAGCTCAAGGGAAATTTCTGTATTTTTTGTTGTGCATTATTAGTGCCCCTGCTTCTTCCTATTAGCATGGATCATTGGAACTTGGCTATAATTGGTTTTGAGTAATGTTTTTCTTCATGCATTAAGCTTAACTATATTGTTCAATTTAACTGTATCACTTTGTTCATTCATTCACTCTCCCACTCTTTCATTCATTCAGAAAGCACTTTTGGAACACCCGTAATATGCATTATGTTCTTCTGCAGAAACCTACAATCTAATGAGTGTAGATCTGACATGAACACAAATACTACATGTCCAGACAATTTTTAAAACTGCTGCTTGGATGCACAACAGTAAAAATTTTATGATTTAAAGATAATAAATATACCACTGATTGAGCCACTTTAGGGACAGTTATTTCCTAGAGGGGACCACATCTGAAATGGGTCTTGGAAGGGTAGGAAGGAGATGGGAGTATGTTCTAGGTGGAGAGATTCCTAGGAGGAAGGATTTTTGTGGAGGATCTATGGAATACGAAGTTGGAAATAAAAACAAGAGCAATCATTTATGAAACCTCTATTTTTATTAGGCAGATTTATATATGTTTTACAACAAACATTCTATTTAATCCTGTGAAAAGCCTTATAAAATGGACATTATTATCCAGCTGGAAAGAAGGAGACTCAGCTAGGAAGGAAGGACAGGATTTAAACCCAGGCCCAGACCCTGACATCTTTCTGACTCTCTGCTTAGGAGCTCTCAGACTATGGAGGGCTTCAACCACCAGGCTAATGAGTTTAGTTCTCAGTTTGGCACCTGATATCTTCAGGTATGAGTATTCCCATTTCCAGGTGAGGAACGGAGATATAGACAGAAGACTTGACCCCATAAAAGAACCAGAAATGCTGAGTTCCATTGGCATATGCTATTATCTCTTGCCAGCAAGAACCTCTAACCAGCTGCTGCCGCCTCCGTTTTCCAGGTCAAGGCCCTGCTGCTGTTGATGTTGGGGCTTGCCTTTCTGAGGGAAGTGGCAGCTCGCAAAAACCCCAGAGTGGGGCATAACGCTTTCCAAAGGCCTGAGAGTTGCCCCCCTCTGGAGGACAACAGTGTGAAGCTTGACCTCCGCATCATCAATGAGAATCTGGGTGTCCCGCTTACACAGAACTTCCAGAATCGCTCCAGCTCCCCCTGGGATTACACGTAAGTGCCAATGGGACTGATCTTCACATTCTTTTGAAAAATGTATTAATTTACTCTCATCATAAAGGAGACATTTTAGAATATATAAAAAACAAAAGAGACAAGTGCTCACAATGGAAATCCCACATTCCTTGGAAGCATTCTTTTGTTTTGGGCTAGGTCTTTTGTGGGGGTGATGGTCCTAATATTTGCTTCCATATTTTCAACAATTCTGTGCTTTTTTTTTTTTGCTTCATGCAGTTCTGGGTTGGAATTTACACATTTTCCTGTGTTGGGAGAAAGGGCTCTTTAAAACAGCTAAATAATTATCTCTGCATGAGGATCATGAGCCTCTGTCTCCTGTAGATGGAAACACAGAAAATATTATCACAATGAATGTATGTGTCACATTTTATATTGCTTACATCAAATGTTAAGAGAAATATTAATATATTCAGTCCTAATATAATAAAGTATTAATAATGGAAAAACACTTCAAATGCTTGTTAACAGTCTTTGCCTGTACTCACAGACCTTATACTACTAAAAGTTTTGGAATCTTACATATCTGTCATTTGTTTTAAGTATTTATCTCTGCATGAGGATAAGAGGAAAGCAGAAAAGACAGTTGAAGGAGAGTCACTAAGATTAGATATTATCCTTTAAGGAAGGGACTGAGGGTAGTGGAGGATGCCAGTCCTGGGAGTGGGATGCTAGGTGGAGGCCTCCCAGGAACAATCTTGTGATTTTTGTCTTAAGATATAGGTTCTTGGAACACCAAGCACCCTTCTATATCTGCCAGACATAAGTGTAAAAATAGATTCCAGGGGCAATGCGAAGCGCTTCCCACGGGAATGGGGCATGTGTAGTGGCAAGCTGGCAGCATCGACCTTGCTGTCTTTGTGTCTCCAGGCAGAGAGGCCTGTTGAAGGTGAAGCTGAGTGAAGTCATTGAATTTGCAGACCTCTGGGGCTTTGGTCTCTCTGGGGCTTTTTTACCAAGCAGCCTGCTTTATAGATTGCATATTGGGAGACCTGCTAGTGATACTCAGTCTACAGGCCAAGGATAAATAATGATAACAATACAGATAAAATAAGCTAAAAGATCTAACATTAATTGAATGTTAACACTGTACCATGGGGTGCATTTTTTTTTGATTCTTGTGCATCACCCAGGCTAGAGTGCAGTGACGTGATCATAGCTCAGAGTAACCTTGAATTCCTGGGCTGAAGCGACCCTCCCACCTCAGCCTCCCAAGTAGCTGGGAGTATGGGTGTGCCACCACACCTGGCTAATCTTTATTTTGATTTTTAAATTTTTTTGTAGAGATGGGGTCTCATGCTATTGTGCAGGCTGGTCTCGAACTCCTGGTCTTAAATGATTCTGCCTTGGCCTCTCAGAGCACTAGTTAGAATTACCATTGGTTGTTTTATATGCAGTTTTGTCACTGAATGTTCCCGATAATCCCATGAAAAAAAGGTATATGAAAATTCTCACTTTATAGTTGAGGAAACTGAGGCTGAGGGAGGTAAGCAACGGACAGAGGCCAGTGTATGAATCCAGCCTGCCAGGGTCCAGAGCCTGCCAGGGTCCAGAGCCATTGCTCAGAACTGCTCCCGGTGCTCTCAGCCTTTGTCCGTCTCCCTGTCCCTTCTCTCACTATTGTGCTTTGCCTTGCTTCTCCTGCAGCATCACCTGGGACCCCAACCGGTTTCCCTCAGAAATTGTCCAGGCCCAGTGTAGGCACCTGGGCTGCGTCGATGCCCAGGGCAAGGAAGACAACTCCATGAACTCTGTGCCCGTCCAGCAAGAGATCCTGGTCCTCCGCAGGAAGCGCCAGGGCTGCTCTGCCTCTTTCCAGCTGGAGAAGGTGCTGGTGACTGTTGGCTGCACCTGCGTCACTCCCATTGTCCACCAGATGTCCTGAGATCTGCACATCCGTTCAACTGCAGAACCTGCAGAAATGCCACTCCTTACCCAGTGCTATGTGACGGGTCCTGTCTGCTCCCCAACCCCCTCTACTTCGCAGGACTCTTAATAAGACCTGTGTGAAATCCTCAACACTCTGTATTACATCTGGAATTAACTTCTTGGGTGCTTCAGAGTTATACATCGTCCCACATATTCCAAGGTCCCAACCCCTTGAAAATGGATGGAGGAGAATTAAGGAGCCTTTGGCCCCATTCTCCATGTTATATGATGATTGTGTCCTCGTCATACCATTACCCTGGCCCAGTGCTATTCCTTGAGAATGCTGCTGGCAAAATGAGCCTCTGTCTCCTGTAGATGGAAACACAGAAAATATTATCACAATGAATGTATGTGTCACATTTTATATTGCTTACATAAACTGTTGAGAGAAATATTAATATATTCAGTCCTAATATAATAAAGTATTAATAATGGAAAAACACTTCAAATGCTTGTTAACAGTCTTTGCTTGTACTCACAGACTTTATACTCCTAAAAGTTTTGGAATCCTACACATCTGTCATTTGTTTTAAGTATTTTCTCATCAGAGCACCAATAGTAGAGTTGTTTTATTATTTGTTATTTTTATTTTTATTGTTTTGAGTTGGAATCTCATTCCATCTCCCAGGCTGGAGTGCAGTGGCACGCTCACGGTCACCCCAGTGTCGACCTGCTGGGTTCAGGCGTTCCTTCTGCCTTAGCCTTCCAAGTAACTGGAACTATAGGTGCGCTACCACACCAGGCTATGTTTTTGATTTATTGTAGAGGTGAGGTCTCACCAAGTTGCCCAGATTGGTCTCCAATCTGTGGGCTCAGGCAATCCCCTCACCTCAGCCTCCCAAAGTGCTGGGATTACAGGCTTGAGCCACCATCCCTGGCCTGAGTTGTTTTATTTATTTAATTAATTTTTTAAGAGACAGGGTCTTATTCTGTTGCCCAGGCTGGAGTATACTGGCACAATCATACCTCACTGCAGTCTCAAACTCTGGGCTCAAGCAATCCTCCTGCTTTGGTCTTCCAAAATGCTGGGATTACAGGCATGAGCCACCATGCCCAGTTAGAGTTGTTTTATTATTAATGGTGCTTGGAGGTTGGTTACATATATAGTTAAGGATCCCTGGTAACACTTTACTGCTTTATCGCCCTGGCTCCATTATTTACAAAGCAAACATTTAGTGGCCACTGTGCTAGCCACTAAGAGAAGGAAGGAAGAAATGCACCTGGAAGGGTCGTACACTGGTGGCAGCCATCCTCAGAGCCTGCGGTCATTAGGGTCATGGTGGCCACTTTGCATCCTCCTCTTTCTGACTTCTGGACTCTTTGGGATCACTGGTTGTCTTTCATTCATCTCATATGCTTCTTGAGAGCACACGAGCTTCCAAATTCCAATCTCCATGCCACTCTGGGGAAACTCAGAGTTTCTCCAGTGCCTCCTTACCCAGTTGGGGCACTGCATTTCCTTCATGCCAGCAGCTTAGAGCACATCTGCATCACTGTGGCCTTCCAGCTTCCAGAGAGGAAGTGGCACACAAGGTTTCACTCCCACCTGGGTGTGGTTTGAAGATGGGCATGTGGCAGGAGCCGGCTTTCATTTCCAGCTCCTTTATCTAATCTGTGGATGGGTGTGAGAATTCGCGTGGAAGGAGAGGCTGACTTGTATCTTTTCATTCCAGAACTTTTTGCTTAAGGTAGAAATACTGATGCTCTTACTTAAAATATTCAGGCTCTTGACAACTAACAATCAGCTTCATAAGCTCTTTTTTTTCGAGTTGGAATCTGTCACCCAGGCTGGAGGCTGGAGTATAGTGACACGTTCACTGCTACCGCAGCCTTGACCCACTGGTCTCAGGCGATCCTTCCACCTCAGCCTTCCAAATAGCTGGTACTACAGGCATGCGCCACCATGCCCAGCTAATTTTTTGATTTATTGTAGAGATGAGGTCTTGCCATGTTTTCCAGGCTGGTTTTGAACTCCTGGCTCAGTTAATCCTCTTGCCTCTGCATCCCAAAATGCTGGGATTACAGGCATGAGCCACTGCACCAGTCTCATAAGTTCACTTTGATGCTCACATCTGTACAATGATTCTTCTATCCTCTGTTCCTTTTGGCAGTAATAGCCTTACTCCGATGGCAGTACACATGAAAAACCCCTTGTCTGGGTAGTGGGGGAAGCACACAGTTGAAGGAAATTGCAGAGGGAAAAATTACATCTCTTAGCGTATCAAGATATCGTATCATCACACATACACAAGTGTAATTTCAAGGCAGTGTACCCAACACTATGCTCAAGGTACGAAGTGTTAGGAAAACACAGGATGACAGCTGGCTGGGAAATTTCAGGAAGGAGATGACTTTTGCACTGAGATGAATATGAGTTGGTCTGGAGGAAGATGTGGGAAAAACATTCCTAGCAAAGGGAACAGCAGGAGCAAAGGCAAGAGGTACAAAACAGCCTGGTATGTTAGGGAATAGCAAATAGTTCCATGTGGCCAGGATAACGTGGACACAGGGACATGAGGGGGAAGACACAACAAACATTTCTTTAAAAAATGTGAATAAATGAACATGGGGGCAGTGAATACATGAACATGGGGGCAGACAAAGAGCAGTAGTAAATGGGCTGCTTTTGGAAGTTTTTGTACACTTTGTTATAGGAATGACAGGGCAAAACTGTATTTCACAAGACGACTTTGGTGACAGTATACAGGAGGGATCAGAAATCTGAAGGCCAGAGGGAAGATCAGAGAGAAAGTCATTTCACTCCAAGGGTAGCCTCCCATCATTAGGCTGGATGGACCCCTGTAGATCACTGGTCAACCTTTCTCATTTGCAAAAGCAACCCACAGGAGTTAGGTGACTTGCTCCAGTTCATTCGGTAGTTAGTGGCAGAAACAGGTTCACTGGCTCCAAATCAATGACTCCTTTCAGTTCTTTCTGTATGTGGTCTAAGGCTGGCCCTGGGAGAGGGTCCAGGGGTGCCTCCGCACCCCACATTACAAGCAGTGCTCTGGTGTCTGGGCCCGCAGTTATAGTTTCCTTTGGAGGCTTGTGCTGAGGGTTGGCTCATTTAGTAAATTGCATGTTATCTCCTGCCCACAAGGTGGCACACTGCTCATTGGTTCCCAAATCCTCAAATAAATGACTACTTGATGGGGAAATCTTTTTGGCAACTTGCACCACTGCTAAGGTTGAATGCATAAACTGTGTACTTCTTGCCTGTAGGAGAAATAGTGTAAGTTGAGCCTCAAGTGTTCAAATACAATGTTGCCATTATAATGTGTGGAGAGAGAAATCATTCTCTCTATTTAGAAACTTTAAAGCATATAACAGCCTTTTCTTTTGATATACAGTTCTTATCTGTGAAGGCTTGGCTGAGAAAAAAACATTCTTTATTCTCCTCTCCTCTCCTCTCCTCTCCTCTCCTCTCCT
>NW_007226756.1:193682-208040 GCF_000164805.1 Carlito syrichta
TCAGGCTGCAGTGGCCGGGAGCGGCCACTGCACTCCAGTCTGGGTGACAGAGTGAGACTCGAACTCAAAAAAAAAAAAAAAAAAGAAAAAAGAAAACAAAAGTACAACTTACAGATGAGTGCATATATTTGCAAATCACATATCTGATAAGAAACTTGTATCTAGAATACATAAAGAATTCTTACAACCCAATAATAAAAAGGCAAATCCTCTCCTCTCCTCTCCTCTCCTCTCCTCTCCTCTCCTCTCCTCTCTCTTCTTTCTCTCTCTCCCCTTTTCCAAATTTGGGTAGAATTCACCTATATTTATAAAGCTCTGTGGAGAAATTTCATTTGTAATTTACAGCGAGGAAAACAGGAATTTGATTTGTCTCCCCACCACCAGAGGAGGTAGAAAAAAATGCATTTAGTGTGTAGACAGCTCTTGGTGTTGAACCCTGGTTCTACCACTTTCTGGTTATGTGAATTTGGTGATTTTGTCCTTCCAAGACTCAGTTTCCTCGTGTGTTAAATGAGGAATAATATCTATCTTAAAGAGTACTGTGTAAAATAATTGAAATTTTAAAATGTAAATTTTTAAGACAGTGAACAGGAGGCAGTGGGCTTAGTATCTGGTAGTCATTACCCTAAGAGACACAAAGCTATGTTTTCCTTTTTGCTTGACTCAAGAAAACTCAGAACCAACTTTATGTTTAAACACCACAGTTATATTATTCCTCATGGTTCTCAAATTTGCTTTCTCCATTTAATTCTTATGTACATGCACATATATTAATGTAATATAATATATAACGTACAGATATATCTTAGAATATAGATCCTTTGTTTAAACTTCTTTCCATATGTGTGAAAGTCAAGGAAGCTAGGGATTCAATTCATTTGCAAAAATTCTTCTTGAGTCCAAATGTCTGTTATAACTTACTCTGATGGTATAAATTGTGTGGGGTAAATGCAAGACATGTGACCAGTTCCACCTCCCCTGCTGATGACTGTTCTTCAACCAGGAAGATGGCCCCTGGCCAAGGTCATCTGCACCTGGTCAAAGTGCCCTTGGAAATATGCACACCCATGTACTCAAGGCAGTTGCTAAAAAAGCAAACATCTTTGTTCTTGCTTCTTTGCACTTAATGCTGTTGTTTGTGTCTTGCTCCCTTTCCCATGCTGGAGATATTTAATTTCTCCCTACATCTATCTATTGGGGTGTGGAGAGTTTTTTCCTGACTTGTCACCATTGGTCCCTCCTGTAAGTAGTAATAAACCTATGTCTTTGCCAATCTGTCCTCTGGGTGATTTCTTTGGAAAAGGTAAACATTACACCAACGCCCTGTCTTATTTGGACTCCCGCAATACAAATGGGAAGAAAAACATTTTTGGAACTTTGGCTATTTATACTTCAAAAAATTACATAAGGCTCATAGCTGTTTTACTTACTTTTTATTATAAGCTATACAGCAAAGACAGAAGAGTGTATGTCTTTATAAATGCATAATGGCCTTGCATGTTTAAATTCTGTGTCCATATTTATAGCCTACTTTGGGCAAGTTGTTCAATTTCTCTGTTTCAGATTCCTCAACTATAAAGTGGGGTGATAATAATGTCTACCTTATAGGATTGTAAAGTGGATTAAATAAGTAATAAAGGTAAGGCATTAGAACAGTTCCTTGCTCCAATGAGCTATTTTAGTCTTACTGATTATTCAGGGCCTGTGGATAACTGCTCACCCCTTTACATTCTTGTTTTCAAAGTCAAGTAAATCAATGCATTAGACAAAAATGGATTTATGAGTTGTTCTAGGGTTGTGGCTATTAAAAAATTCAGAGACTTCTGACTCCACTGGCTTACCTCTGTGGTTTCCTTACGTGCTATCTGTAGGTGACACACCACAACACTTTTTATGGCCTGAGGCAAGGACCAGACCTTGTTTATAGTGGTGACAACACCAGAAGCCCTATAACCATTTCCCACAACCACATGCTCATGGCTTTGACAGAAACCAGCTCTGGGAGGCACAGCTTGGATGGATTGTGTGTACCGAATGCTGGAGTGAGATCTGCATGTGACTCTTCCCCCAGAAGGGACACCATGCTCGTGAAAAAGTGCTTAGGATTCTTAAGATACTAATAAATCAGGCAAGAGTTCCCCAGAGTCCTGGACATCTGCTGATTTCACATCCCTGGGCTTCTCAACATCGGAGGGAAAAAAGACAGATTTCCCACAGACCACTTGTCAAATGCCTGACTGCCTTCTGTGGTCACCTGAAACCCCAAGTGGTATCCATGAAGAAAGCAAGGCTTACTCTGCCTTCGATGTTGACTGTGTCTGCACATGGGATACCAAACTTCTGGTTACTGTATTTGAAAATACAGAGAAAAGAGAATTAAATATAAAAGAAAATGAATTTTTTATTTTGGATTGATGTTTCTTAGCTTTGTGAGATCTGTTAAATACTATGGTTTACGTTTAAGAATTTGGATGAATTAAAGTTCCTGTCAGATGGAAGTGAGTCTTACTGGGGGAAACAACGATGTACTTACTCCTACTGTACAGTAGATCAATTCCAAAGGATTCCTCATTATTCTTATTAGCTCTGGAACCCTTTGGGATGAAACATCTTGTTCAATGGTTACAACAGAACAGACAATTCTAATTTCACATGCATTCACTCATTTAATTATCATAATAGCCAAGTGTAGTATTGTGTGCCTGTAGTCTTGGCTGGGATGGGAGGATCACTTGAGCCCAGGAGTTCAAGGCTACAGTGAGCCATGATCGCACAACTATACTCCAGCCTGGATGCCAGAATGACTCTGTCTCTTAAAGAAAAAAAAAAAAAGAAATATGAAAAAATCTCATTGTATAGATAAGACAGACTGAGTTGATTCCTTTCTTATGGTGATAATCGTCATGTGGTGGGAAACTCTTGCATTTCATTTCATCACAGAACTTTATTGCCTCCTTGTAGGATATCCACTACAGATCATTTGTCTGTACTGGAGTCTCTGAACCATGGAATCTTCTCTGAGGATCACTCTTTCTGTGAGTGATCAGGTAGCGCATATTAATTTCAGTATTTGCCTAGTCATATAGTTGTAGAATTTTAAGCTTTATGGAAAGTTCATTAGAAGGGTACCCATTAGATCCTTGGGTTTCCACAAATACCTTAAATGATAAGCACCCAACCATACTTATCTGTAGGAAGTCTAGTCCTTTGCCAGGACCTCTTTCCCAGGGTTTTCAGAGAAACTTTAAGCAACATTCTCATTTTCCTCAAAATTTTCCACCACCGGGCACCTGTCTGGTTTTGGACAATGAATCCCTGCCCCACCCAGCTACCTGCTGGTAGAGGCCTGATAACTTCTGTCAGTCTCTGTGATTTCCAAGATGAGGTCATAAAATTCTGTGTAGCTTCCCCTTTGTATTCTTGGGATGCCCACTTTGGGGGATGCCAACTACAATTCAACAAGCCCAACTACCCTGAGAGCACCTTGCTGGAAAGACCGTGTGTAGGTGCTCTGCTTCACAGTCTCAGAGGAGCTCCCAGCCAGCAGCCAGCAGCCGCTTCCAGCCACATGAAGACACCACCTTGGACATCCATCTAGCTGAGACTTCAGTTGATGAAGCCCAGCTGATATCCAAATGAAGCCTCATGAACAGGACCAGCTACATAATCTGTGGGGTCCAGTGCAAAATAAAAGTTTTCAACCCTTGCTAAAAAATTAAGAATGTCAATTGGATGTGGTGGCTCACACTTATAATCCCAGCACTTTGAAAGGTTGAGGTGGGAAGATTGCTTGAGGCCTGCCTGGAATTTGAGACCAGCTTGGACAACACAGTGAGACCCTGTCTCTATGGGGGGGGGGTGGGAGGGGGAAGAGAAAAATAGCTGAGTGTGGTGGTGCACTCTTGTCATCCCAGCCACTTGGGAGATTCAGGCAGGAGGATCACTTGCCCCAGGATTTTGAGGGTGCAGTGAGCCATGATCATGTTATTGCTCTTAAGCCCAGGCAACAGAGTAAGGCCCTATCTTAAAAAAGGGGGAAAAAAAAAAGGAATGCCAAGTAGAGCATTAAAACAAGTGCAGGCCCTTTAAGTGCAGGACCCTGTGATTTACACAGGCTGCATGCATCTCTATGGAACCAGCCTGCTCATGAGATCACAAGAAAACACTTTCCACATTTTTGTGATCAAAATAACATGGTTGTGGTTTTACACCAGGACATTTTGGGGTGACTTATTACATGATTACACGGCAGTAGTAATCATATCGGGTTCCAAGAACAATTATTTTAGACCTCAGTAGTCCAGCACTGTTACATTTTTAAAATATTCACTCAGCTTTAAATTTGGGAGTCTAGGTGAGCTGGATTATATCTAATCCAACTTTATTTTATTCTGTCATCCAGCAGGAGTTGAAAATTGTGCATTTATATCTTTGCTGCATTTTTTTGGGGGCTATCTCAACAACTAAAATTGAAGACGCAAAAAACACACTCTAAAACATCAAGCAACAGTGTACACTGGCACAGAATATGGATAGTTAGAAATATATTTTTCTACAGAGGACATAACCTGCAGAGATGCAACTCTGCTCTAGCATATATTATCCTTTACATCACCTTTTGCAAAGAGCAATTTCATCCCCAGGAACGACAGTTTCCCAAGTGACTATACTTTGTAATTACATAATTAAGAAGCCCAAATACGTGCATTTCTCAGAAAAAATTAGGAATATTATGACACATTTAATACAAGGCAGATAAAATGCTTGCCTACTATAAAAGCAGATTTTTAAATTCATTTTGCACCAAGATACTGGATGAGAAAGACTCTTATGCCTCATAATTGATTCTGAAGGCAAATAGAGCTGAGCCTCTGGTTTCATTTATTTACCTATAGAATATAGTGATGAGTTGGTGTTCCCAATGATAGCAACTTTAGATATTGTTTTCTATATAATTGAGAAACTATTGAGTTCTATTGTGTTGGAGCACTATGTGCATCTGATTTTCTTCTTTGAAAATCTTTCTTGCATAATGTGCTAGGCTGAATAATGGTCCCCGAAGATAGCCACATGCTAATCTTTGGAACCTGGGAATGTACTTTATATGGCAAAAGGGACTTTGCAGATGCGATTAAATTAAGGATTTTGAGATGGGGAGATTATTCTGAATTTTCCGGGTGTGCCCTGAATGTAATCACAAGGCTTCGCAAGAGAAGGAGGCAGAGAGAGATCTGACTACAGAGGCAGGAGGCAATGTGAGGAGTGAAATGCGATGCTACACAGCTAGCTTTGGCCATGGAGGGAGGGACTACAAGGCAAGGAACTCGAGGGTTCCAACTTTAGAAGCTGGAAAAGGCAACAAAGTTTTCTCCCATAGAGTCTCCCCCGAGAGCTCTGGAGGGAGCACACCCTGCTGACACTACAATTCTGGACCAGTGAACTATAAGAGAAGAAATGTGTGCTGTTTGAAGCCACCAAGTTTGTGGCAATTTGTTACAGTAGTGACAGGAAACTAATAGCATGCTATGTGTATCTAAATTTTTTTTAAAAAAATCTTTGTTGCATGAGTAACTTTATCAAGTCAGATGTTTAATTCGTCTAAGTGTTCTGATCCCAGGCTGGAAGGGCATTCACTCTAGAAATTATTAGGCAAGATCTACCCATTTTAATCCCTGTGTCAATGTCCCCTGCTGAAGAGGGCTTAATTCAGGTTAATTGTGATCAGGTCCCAATTCAGTGCAATTAGTCTATTCCAGACAATTTGCTTTTCTAGTGACCAACTCAGCTGAGCAATGTCTTTCCAATGATGGCAGCGGGAGATGCAGGGGAACATCTCTGACTCACCCATGTGGTAGACTTTGAAAGGAAGCAGCAAGGATGCTGTTTCAGTTTGACTGCTATGTGCTTCGTGTGGGAGACAACGAAGAGCATTCTGGGGCCCAAAGTTGGCTTCTCACCATCTGACCCAAACAGACAACCTCTTACAGTAACCCCAGGGGAAGGAAGTCAGTGTTGGTGGAGTGCTCCTTCCACGAACTTAAACTGAGATGCCTGACCTACATTTAAAAATTATTTATTTATTTATTTTAGAGTTGTGGGGTACATGCGAGAATTTGCTACATAAGTAAATTGCATGAAGGTGAGGCTTGGGCTTCTAGTGAGCCCTCTCTCCTGAAGACCATATCCCAGTGGACATGGTGCCCGGTGGGTGGTTGCCCTTTATTCCCCCTCTCTCTTTCCCTCCTTTAGCAGTGCCCAGTGTTTGTAGTTCTCATCTTTGTGTTTATGTGTTCAATGTGTAGGGCGCATTTATGAGAGAGAAGATGTGTTCAGTTTTTTTTTGTTTCTGTGATAGTTCACTTAGAATGATGGTCACCAGTTGAATCCATATTGCTGCAAAGGACATGATTTTGTTCCTATTTATGACTATGCAGTATTCCGTGATGTATATGTACCACATTTTCTTTATCCAGTCCACTTTCCAAAGGCATCTGGGTTGGTTCCATGTTTTTGCTATTGTGAACAGTGCCACAATGAACATACGTGTGCAGGTATCTTTTTGGTAGAGTGATTTATGTTCCTCTGGGTAGATTCCTAGAAGTGGGATTCCTGGGTCTTACGGTAGCTTCATTTTTAGTTCTTTGAGAAAATACCACACTGCTTTCCACAAAGATTGAACTAGCTTACATTCCAACAGTGTAGAAGCGGTCCCTTTTTTCTGCAGTTTTGCCAACACCTGTTGACTTTTGACTTTTTAGTGACAGCCAACCCCACTTGTGTGAGGTGATATCTCATTATAGTTTTGATTTGCATTGCTTTGATGATTAGTGAAGCTGAACATTTTTTCATGTTTGTTGACTACTTGTATGACAGGAAAAAACAAACAAACAAACAAAAATAACCCCATGAGAAGTGTCCTATGAGAAGTGTCTTTTCATGTCCTTTGTATTTTTTTTTTTTTTTTTTGAGTTGGAGTCTCACTCCATTGCCCAGGCTGGACGCAGCCATCCCAGCATCTACCTGCTGGGCTCCAGGGATCCTTCTGCCTCAGCCTTCCAAGTAGCTGAAACTACAGGTGTGCGCTACCATGCCCGGCTAATTTTTCGATTTATTATAGAGACGAGGTTTCACCATGTTGCCCAGGCTGGTCTTGAACTTTGTTCACTTTTTAATGGGATTATTATTATTATTTTTTCCTGTCAACTTGTTTTAGTTCCTTATAGATCCTAGATATTAGGCCTTTGTTGGAAGCATAGCTGGCAAATATTTTTTTTTTCCCATTCTGTGGTTTGTCTCTTCATTCTCAATGGTTTCTTTTGCTGTGCAAAAACTTTTTAGCTTGATAAGTCCCCATTTGTCAATTGTGGATTTTGCTGTATTTACTTTTGAGGACTTGGCCATGAATTCATTGCCTAAGCCAATGTCCAGAAGGGTATTCCCCCAAGTTTTCTTCTAAGATTCTTGTAGTTTGAGGTTTCACATTTAAGTCCTTGATCCAGATTCAGTGAATTTTTGTATATAGTGATAGGTAGAGGTACAGTTTCCTTCTTCTCTGTATGGTTAGTCAGTTTTGTCAGCATTTGCTAAAAATGGTTTCCTTTTCCCAATGTTTGTTTTTATTGGTTTTTTCAAAGATGAATTGGTTGAAGGTCCATGGTTTTATTTCCAGGTTCTCTGTTCTGTTCCATTGGTCTGTATGTCTATTTTTGTACCAGTATCATGCTGTCTTGGTTACTGTAGTCTTGTAGTAAAGTTTGAATTCTGGGAGTGTGATGCCGTCAGCTTTGTTCCTTTTGATGAGGATTTTTTTTTTTAAAGCTATTTGGGCTATTTTTTGCTTCCATAAGAGTTTCTGTATTGTCTTTTTTAGGTCTGTGAAAAATGATGCTGGTAATTTGATAAAGATTGCATTGAATTTTTAGATTGCCTTGGTTGGAATGGCTTCTTGTGAGTAGAAAAAATGAGCTTAATTCTTCTCACAGCAGTTCAAGGTTAAACACATCAAAGTAAACATCTCATGCCAATCATATTTAATATAAAGATTATTTGAAGGTATTTGTCTTCATTAAACTCCTTGAATTTTTATACAAGAAAAGGCAATCGGGCAAAAAGGGTTGAGTGGATAAGTATTTGTCTTTGTGGGCGTGCAGTTTCATGTCTTTAGAAAAACTTACTGTCTCCCCTTCCAGGGCATCTCACTCTTGTTCTCATCCTTGTGTGATTCCATAAATGCCAGTTATGACTGGGTCTAAAGCTTAGCAAAACAGACCATTTTCCATGTGGTGTGATTGATGGGGCACTGAAGGAGACTCTGCCTCCAAAATGTGTCTTTATGCTCTGGTGAAATGCTCTCTTTAAAACATTACCTTTGAGAGCATTTTGAAAAATACACAATTCTAGATGCTAACACATTATCCTAGTAAGATAGATTCAGTTTTCTAGACATCTTTTGTAACCTTCCTTGTAAGAGTCCAGCACCATGTAAGCCACTGGGGAAGCAAAGATCAATAAGGTACTATTCCTTCCATTGTGATACTTATGGTATAGAGAGACAGAAAAAAAGTCAGTCAATCTAACCTCTGTCAGCTAGAGTCATTATGTCTATTGAAACTTGGGCAATAATTGGTTCAAACAACCCAGTGTGTTCTTTCTCCACATCTGTGGGATTCCTCAGAGAAACCTTAGCTTTCTCCTACTGTCCTGGTTTCACTGCAGACCTGGTCTTCTGCTGTCATGGTTCACCTCCTATGATATAACTCTACTCTGAGCTGACCTTGATACTTTGCCTTGTGAGAAAAGCACATTGGATGTTTGTGTGTGTGGTAGATGTTTTGAAGATGTGGAGTGACAGGCTGGTCATAGTGGCTTATGCCTGTAATCTCAGTGCTTTGGGAGGCTGAGAAGGGAGGATTGCTTGAGCCCAGGTGTTCAAGACCAGCTTGAGTAACATAGCGAGACTTTGATGGAGGGAGATACCCAGCAACAGAATGGTGCAATTAACTCCACATTTAATAGTAGATATTCTTGTTTTTAAATACTCTTCTGCCACTACCTGCATTAAGGAGATCTCAGGGAAAACTTTTCTCCATGGGCTCCTTGCCTATCTCCTAGTAGCTCTGCCCCAACTCCATTTCTCCTCTTTTCTCAGTTTTCACTCAGTTTTCATTGTGCCTCATCACATTCTAGTACCTTCTATTTGCAGTGTGATTTAGCTATCTCTTTGTTTCTCTGTTGCCTGCTAAAACAAGTCCTGGTGAACTTATCTTTTGTACCAAATACCATCTTTATAAGTACTTGGCAAACACTTCTACTTTGGAGAAAAATTATGCTACTCTCAAGACAAAAACAATTAAGTTGGTTGTGGCTTTAACTAGAATTTTCTTCCTTTACATTGTTATGACAAACAATTCTAATACAGTGTAATAAATGTTACAATATAAATAGATACAAAGTACAGAGTCAAAATGAAGTAAAGTGTGATTAAGTTTTTCTGAGACAGAGGGTTGGTCCTAGAAGGGTTGCCAAAGGAGGTGAAATTGGTATTGCATCTAAAGATTGAATAGGAGTTTATGAGGAAGATTGGAAGGCAAGAGGCCTTTCTGGATGGGAAGTCAGTATGTGCCCAGGCATGGTGGTACAGAATGGCATGGCATGTTCAAAAAATATGAATGGTTGGCATGGCAGAAACACGAGTGCGTGGGTGGGCAGCAGAACACGTGACCGTAGAGAGAAATGGGGACCAAAATACAAAGGACCTTTGTGTCATCTTGAGGATTTCAAATTTCTTTCTCCAAATAATGGAGACTCATTTCACACTCTCTTTGGCGGCACATATACTAAAATTGGAACGATACAGAGAAGATTATCATGGCCCCTGTGCAAGGATGACACACAAGTTCGTGAAGCATTCCATATTTTTTTTTTAAATGGAGATCCATTTTAAGATTTTAGGTAAGGAAGTGAAATGATAAAATTTGCATTTTAGGGATCTCACTCTGGCAACAGTGTGAGGTTGAATCAAATTTGATCAAGCAGGTATGCTGTGGAGATGCTATGGTTGAATACTACTGTTAAAACCCAATCAAGAAATAATGAAGTCCTGAAATATCAGGGGGACTGGGGGCCAGGGAAAGGATTGAATCAGTAGGATTTGGTAATTGTTCATATCTGATTGGGGTTAAGGTGGAGGAGAGATTAAGGAGAGGGCGGAGGGAGGAGTTTGAAATAACGTTCTGAGGTCTGATGGGGCCAATGGGCGAATGCCTCTGCTTAAAACTAAGATGGTGTTATTTGAGGGCAAGCATATTCTAGATGGGAGAGACCATGAGTTTAAATGCTAACTATGAAGATGCAAGGTGCCTATGGGTAATTGGATACATTGGTAAGAAGAAGCTGAGGGTAAAATCCAGAAATAAAAATTTTGGAGTCCTTATGATATAGTTGGTGATTGGGTCAATATGATTCAGAATATATATAACCATGGAAAGAGTATATCAGGCATCTGCAACTTAATGTGAATTAGTTTCATAAGTTTGCCTTTTCTTTACTGCCAACTGAGATTATTCCGTTGTAAAAGGGAATTTCCTCTTGAAAAAAAAAAGTAGAGAGAATGATTTTAGTTTTGAAGATCTCAGATGAGTGGTCCTTGGGAAGATAAAAGGTATCATGGAGTCACCGAATATTTGGAAGATGAGTAAAAGAAGGGGCAGAAAGAATAGGGTAGGAAATGAAAGATC
Organism: Carlito syrichta; assembly: GCF_000164805.1. Classification (NCBI taxonomy): domain Eukaryota; kingdom Metazoa; phylum Chordata; class Mammalia; order Primates; family Tarsiidae; genus Carlito; species Carlito syrichta. The sequence continues at coordinate 204,419 of NW_007226756.1, forward strand.
ATCCTCTCTGACTCTACAACTTTACCTGGGAGTTCTTTTGGGCAAGAAACTCCAAACAACAATCACTGCTATTTACAAGGAAGTCTGTACGAGTTATGGTTCATTATTTGTTCTCTCAATTATTCCTCTGGTTTTCTGCAAGTTTCTGGGTGTATAGGCAATGCCAGTTTGGGAAATGGCAATTTCTGGCAAGCCTGGGATGACATTCTCACGGGTGTGTGAAGTATGACTTCTTTAGGGAGGTCTGAATCCTCCTACCCATCAGGCATCATTGCTGCTGCCAGGGTCCAGTGGGCAAACTGACTGATTTCGTTACCTACCCAACTCTCTCAAGATTTCCTCAGACATATGTCAGCACACAACAGACATTTTTATTGAAGAACTCTGTACAAAAGCCAGTGGTATCTGTGGGCAGCATCAAGACTCTGGAACTTCCTGGAGCCTCAACCAACACAGGAGAAGAGAGTACTCTCTTTTCATTGGGAGTTTAAAGACCGAGTTTTCCTCATCTGTATCGTGAGGTGACCAGGGCAATCTACACGTCACCATAATAACAGCATATAAGCAAGGTTTATTTGCAGTAGGGGAGGATGAGGATAACATCCTAGCAGCAGAGGTAAGAAGATAAGAAATGGATGGAGGGAGTAGGAGAACTGTGGGTGGATAGTTTAGTTCCAGTTCTCAGAACTTAGCTCCTTTGCCTTCCCAGTTACATGAGCCAATAAGTGCCATTTTACTAAAGATGATTTGAGGACAACCCCTTGGGGGATTTTTCCTGGGGAAGAAAGAGGAGCTTTCAGAGGAGACCAAGACGGAAGTAAATGAGAATCAGAAGAATGAAATGTTGGGGAAACTGAGAATGGACACATTTTTTTCAAGGAGTGCTTAGAAGATGATTCTGCAGAGATCAATTTCAATTGCTTTACTGCCATAGAAGTCAAATGCACGGGCTTCAGGGGAAAGATTAAGTAGGTGGTCGGTTCTGACGGCTTGGTCATCACATCTGGCTGTGAGAGATGCAATAGTGGCTGCAGCAATTACCACAAGGATTGGGAATGATGCACTGCAACAAAGCACTGAGACTCAGCTATCGAAGAAAACATGTCTTTTCTGTGGTTTTGGTAAAGGACCCAGCTGTCCTCATCTGTGTAGTGAGGAGACCAGAGCAATGTGAGCATTGAGGATGCCACTTCCAGTGTCTTCTGAGACTGGAGAAGCCTAGCCTGAGCACTCCATCACAGCAGCCTGAAAGAAGTGGGGCAACCAGGTCCCTCTCAGTTCCTATGTCTTGGACTTGGCAATTGCTTGTGAGAGAGGCTGCTAAACGAAGACCAGGAACATCATTTCTTCAGATCTCTTTTCTCAAAACATTTTTGTACACATTTGTGTTGGATAAAGAGTTATCGGACTTTAACTTCTGGGCATCTTGGATGGATATGTCTCTTTTACAGCAGTGGGATCCCACAGAGAAGAGGGGAATAAAGATACCAAGGAGCATGAGGCCGGGCTTGGTGGCTCAGTCTGTAATCCTGCGCTTTGGGAGGCCGAGGCGAGTGAATTGCCCGAGCCTGCGGGTTCGAGACCTGCCTGGCCAAATTGGCAAGACCTCATCTCCACAATAAATAAAAAAATTAGCCGGTTGTAGTAGCGTGTGCCTGTAGTTCCAGCTACTTGGAAGGCTGAGGCGGAAGGATAGCCAGAGCCCAGCAGGTCGAGGCTGCAGTGGCCGGGAGCGTGCCACTGCACTCCAGTCTGGGCAACAGAGTGAGACTCCAACAAAAAAAGATACCAAGGAGAGAAGGGATGGTTTTAAGGAGTTGACAAAGGGTGAGAAGGCAGACAGAGGGCGCCATAGAGGCAGAAAGCAGGGTTGTGTAACTGAGAGAAATGTCATGTATCTTTGAGTAGCAGTTTCCCCGTAGAGGCTTCTTCCCAGCCTCCTTCCCTCTTTTCTTACCTTCTTCCCCCCTTCATTACTCACTCCCTCCTTCCATCTTTATTTTCCCCCAATCTTTCTTTCCTTTTTGTTTAGAATTTGTTTAGACTTGTTAATCTGGCAGTGTTTGAAGAAATTCAGAAAAATTACAACTATAGTAACAACTCAGAAGTATTCCAGGGAGTCATGAAAGACTGGAATATCTCACTTTTTCTGAAAGTGGAGAAAAATGTGTTCTGTTTAATTTTCCTTTAACCCTCATCTTGAGGCTGATACTAAGGGCAGACAAAGGGTAGTGAAAGAAAAAAGAGTCTCCAAAGAGAATGACGTTGGAGTAGCTGTCTCTCTCTGGCTATGCTTAATTCACCTTATTATTATTGAAGATGAGAATGTTTCTTTTTTTCTGTCTGGAACTGAGAACAGGGTTATTATAATATTGTGGTGAGCATCACTATGGTGAGCCATCGATTGATCAGGAAGGCTGTAGACAGTATGGTTAACCACAAGGCTTGCTGAGAGACGAGGGGTACCGAGGTGAGAGAGGCAGAGGCTTGTGGGAAGCGACTTGTACGTGGCACAGAGATAAAGTCTAGGTTATGTGGGATGGTGAAGAGCTTCATAAATACTCTACTCAACAACATCTAAGCAAGGGCAAAAAAATCGAAACCATATACTATACAATGTGCCATTTCAGAAATTTTGGCCATTTCAGAAATTTTGGCAAATAATCTGAAACCCTCAGTTAAAGAAATCTTTTTCTTCTTCAGAACTTGCCCTTGGGGAAAATCATATGCTCATCACTAGTATAGTGAAATGGTAGACAGTGTATGGTTCAAGCATAAATACATTATTTAGTTAATAACAGAACTTTTGCTAAAATTTGGGCAGTAAGTATTTTGAGATTGCATTCTCTACAAGTTGGTTTCTTTCAGTTTGGCATAATGCTTTTAAGATTCATTCATGTTGTTGTGTGTCAGTGTTCTTTTTTGTTGCTGAATAGTAATCCATTGAATGGACATGCTAAAATTTATTTCTTCATATACCAGTTGATGGGCATTTGGGTTGTCTTAGTCTGTTTTCTGTTCCTATAATAGGATATCACAGACTGGGTAATTTCCAAAGGAAATGAATTTATTTCTTTTCTTGAAAAGTTCTTGAGGCTTGGAAGTTCAAGGTTGAGAGGTTGTATCTGGTAAGGGTCTTCTTCCTGGGAAAGCATCACACAGGGAGAGGGCAAGAGTGTGTGTATCAGTTAGAGCTTTTCCTCTTCTTCACTTTTTAAACTTTTACTAAACAGTTTAATTCAAAGATTTCTCATATTATTAAAACAATATTGGGAGCATTTTTAGAGCAGCATGATAGTACCATACTTTGGTCAGTCATCATTGATCATTCCCATTCTCCTACTGATTTGGTGCTGTTCACAATGATTGGTAATTCTGACTGATCTTCTCCATCTTTAACAAATATCTTGGGACAGAGTTCTGAACCACAGAGTCCTGGACAGTTAAAGCAACAGAATAAGGATTAGAAGCAACTTTGTTTTTGTTTTTGTTTTTGTTTTTGAGTTGGAGTCTCACTCGGTCGCCCAGACTGGAGTGCAGTGGCCCCTCCCAGCCACGGCGACCTGCTGGGCTCCGGCCATCCTTCCGCCTCAGCCTTCCGAGTAGCCGGAAATTACAGGCA
>NW_007226756.1:208152-286881 GCF_000164805.1 Carlito syrichta
GGGCTCAGGCAATCCACTCACCTCAGCCTCCCAAAGACGCGGGATTACAGGCTGAGCCAAAACCGAGCCCGGCGCAACTTTGTTTTTTAAAAAATTATTGACCGGGCTCGGTGGCTCAGCCTGTAATCCCACACTCTGGGAGGCCGAGGTGAGTGAATTGCCTGAGCCTGTAGGTTCGAGACCCACCTGGGCAACTTGGTGAGACCTCATCTCTACAATAAATCAAAAAAATTAGCCAGGCGTGGTAGCGCGTGCCTGTGGTTCCAGCTACTTGGAAGGCTGAGGCAGAAGGGTTGCCGGAGCCCAGCAGGTCGATACTGCGATGGCTAGGAGCATGCCCCTGCACTCCAGTCTGGGTGACAGAGTGAGACTCCAATTCAAAAAAAAAAATTATTTATTTTAAAGATGTGGGGTACAATTCAGGGTTAGGTATACAAATGTTCATTATGTATCCTGGTTGATGAGGTATTCCCCCTCCCCTGGCAGATTCCCACTACAACCAATCTCTCCCCTGGCAGTTTTCCACTACTGTCAATTCTTTTCTTATTGTATTATGATAATTGTTCAAGGTCCACTTATGAGGAAGAACATGTGATATTCAGTTCTTTGTTTCTGTGATAGATCACTCAGTATTATAGACTCTAAGTCCATCCAAGTTGCTGTGAAGTTCATAATTTTGTCCTTGTTTATGGCCATAATAGTCCATCGTGGATATGGACCACATTTTTATTTATTTTTTTTGAGTTGGAGTCTCACTCTGTCACCCAGACTGGAGTGCAGTGGCCACTCCCGGCCACCGCAGCCTCAACCTGCTGGGCTCTGGCGTTCCTGCTGCCTCAGCCTTCCAAGTAGCCGGAATTACAGGCATGTGCTACCATGACCGGCTGATTTTTTGATTTATTGTAGAGATGAGGCCTTGCCAAGTTGCCCAGGTGAGTCTCAAACCCGCGGGCTCAGGCAATCCACTCACCTCAGCCTCCCAAAGGCGCGAGATTACAGGCTGAGCCACCGAGCCCGGCTGACTGGGCCACATTTTTAAATCCAGTCCTCTGATGTTTATAAAAATGAGAGGCCACGGATCTTGGGAGTTTGTCTACACATAGGGCTCAAGATAAAGAAGTGAAACCAATATAGAGACAGAAGAAATTAATAGGGAAATGAGAAATGTCACAGTGTCACAGAAACCAAGGAAAGGAGAGTTTTAGGAAGGAGAGGGTGGTCAACAAGGTTATTTTTGCACAGAGGTTTAGAAGAATAAAACTTAGATAATGCCACTGAATCTGAAATTGGGAGGTTATTTTAGTCTCTGGAAAGTGCAATTTCAGCAAAGCAGTAGAGTTAGAAGTCAGAAGCTGTAGAAATAGGTAATGAGAAATTGGAAGGAATAAGCAGAGATGTATCTTTCAGTAAGTATGCAGATGTGAATGCACCTCAATTTGAACTATTCCTTGTTCCTTCTAACAGAGTAAGAGGTGACATCATTTTATGCTTTTGATCCCGCCTGTCTTTGCCTGAGAAATCATACTTCCCAGAAATTTCTCTTATACATTCAACTTCTGACCATTTCCTCCCAGTTTGACACATTCAAAGATTTTTAGTTTTATAGCTAAGCTACTTGAAAAAGTGCCTTTTCTTGTGTCTCCCACTTCCTACCCTTCTGATAACACCTCCATTTATTCTAATATGATTTTAGCCTTTACCACTCAAAAAAAAAAAAATCTCTCTAGGGCTCAATAACTTACTTGGCCATAGCAAACAGATGCATTTCAGGTCACAGCTTATTTGACATTTTTTGACATTTGATTCAGCCAACCACTTCCTCCTTCTTTAAGATATTTATTTTGCTGGCTTTTTTCTCCAGTTTTCTGTGTACATCTTTGGTTGCGCTCTCTTTCCTGGTTTCTTTTTCCACACTCTTAATCCTTAGACACTAGAGTTGTGCAGAGGGCTCAATCTTTATCTGTCAGATCCTTTCCCTATGTGACTTCACTTTTGGAGACACCAATGAACTCACGGCTCCTGATAGATGCTCACCCGTCCATGCCATGCTCTGGATCCCACTTGTTTTTGCCTGAGGGATGTTACTCTTCTGAGACCCTTAGACCTCTGCTGAGTTCCAGGTTTATTTCTCCATTTTCCTGCTGGTCACGTCCACTTGGATGTCCCACAGGTATCTTAAGCTCAGTGTGCTCAAAGTTGATTCACCACTTTCACTGGTCCTGAATCTATTCTTCTTCCATCCATTCCTTATCTTATTGAAGGTCATTACCATCTACTGCCTTGACCAAGTCAGAATTGGGGAGCCATCCTTGCCTCTTTCTACTTCTGCTTCTTTCTTCCCAACCACTTCATCAAGTTCTTTTGATTTTATCCTTAATATTTTTCAAATCCATCCTTTTAAGCTATTTCCACTGCTACTACCATACTTCTTTAAAGACATGTCATAACTCACTGCAGCCATGAACTCCTGGGCTCAAGTGATCCTCTGACTTAGCCTCCTTAGTAGCAAGACTACCAGACTACACCGTCATGCCTGGTTAATTAAAAAACATTTTTTTTTTTTTTTTTGTAGAGACAGGGTCTCGCTATGTTGCCCAGGCTGGTCTCAAACTCCTGGGCTCAAGTGATTCCCCTGCCTCAGCCTCCCAAAGTGCTGGGATGACAGGTGTGCACCATCATGCCCAGCTGCAAGGTACTATTAAAGAGGGGGAGTATCAGCTTCTTGTCAAGTGGTTTACTCTATCTTGGATACTTCTTTTTGACTGTTTTTTTTCCCCCACTAAATCACAGGAGTCTACACCTTCCTGATCTTTCCTTATTTCCACCTCACCCCATATCCCAAACTGGCTATATTGTATATTATAAAATACACCTTTCTCCAGGCTGGAAGGGAATCAGATACATCAATGAGGAGAAGATTGAATTAACATCCTTGATGAGGCGCAAGTGGAATGGAAAAATCAATAGTCACTGGTGACAAGATATCAGAGTTGAGTAGCCCAACTCCTGAAATCCTTGACCCTGTCCCTGATCAACCCTATAAACAATGTTCTTTGTCCTCATGTTCTTATTTACCTCCTCACCCAGTGTAAATCCTATGGCCAATCATTACAACCACTCTTTTTGCACATGCTCAGTCCTTTGCCTCTTTCACTTGGCCATATGCAACTGGTAAAATCCCAACCCCAGTTAAATTCTGTCTCTACTTACTCTGTGCTTAAACCTACACTGCTGATTGTAAGTGGAGGAAAATATGTAGTCCTTGACCAATCTCACTTAAAATGTATAACAACTAACCTGAGTTAGGTCCATAAAGCTACCCAAACATCTACCAGCTCACTCACTCTCCTACATGCTTATTTTATATTTTCTCTTATCTCCTCATGCCACTTATCCATTTATTGCCTCTCACTTCCACATCTACCTTTACTGATATGCTCCTTAAATCTCCCACACCTCCTCTACCATCTTCACTCTCAGTAGATGACCTTGCTTCTTATTTTGTGCTGAAACTAAAAGCAACCAGAAGAGAACTTCTAGAAATCTTATACATCTTACTCACCTGCTAGATCTGCTCACTCTCCTCTAACTCTGAATGACTTCTAGCTAAAAACTAGTCCATCATGTGTTCACTGGCTCCAATTCCCTCAACCCTTTTCAAGTTTACTGCTCTAGATTTTTTCCTACAAAGATGTCTTAGTAGTTCTTGCTTAATTCACATTGCCACAGATCTTCCCAAAATGGTAGCACAACTTAGCAATATGAAATTCACTGAATACAAGTTAACATGGGGTTCTATCCTTATATAGGGCCCTTATGACCAATACTCTTTATGTGTGGCTCAATTTGTGTGTTTATTGTTTTCTTGATTAAAAAGTAAGGTTATTATGGCTTCTTTGATGTTCCATTGCATCTCCCCCAAGGTAATAGCTGCGATATTTTATAAATTTTTATACAATGATACATGGTCCAAATTCAAGACAGATTTCAACTGGACATTCAGGAAGACTTCTTGTTTTTTTGCAGTAATGAATCACCCTGCATTGTAATATTTCTATGTTTGAAGTTCTTAAAATATAGGCTTGATGAGATTTTTCCTCTTGCATAGTAACACTTTCTCTTATCTTTTGACAAAGAAATGGACTGGAAAACCATTTAAACTCTTCCAGCATAATGATTTCATAATTATCCTTGTAAGTATCCGGTAAGAGTCAGCAAAGACCTGGCCTCTCCAGGAAGCACTGGGCAGGCAAAAGTGACTGAGACAGACTTCCCACTTTTGTCTTCCCAGGAAATCACACAAGACCCATGACACAGGTGTTTTCAGTAAATCTTAATACTGGATTTTCCACTACCATCATTGTCACCGTCACCATCATCCATCTTTGGCACACTTACAGGTACGAGCAAATCACTGTGCGTTGTTATTACTCCTTTCAGGAACTCATGAGAGTAACCTACCTGTGGTGTACTGGCATGAGACTGTGAGGTACAGGTCACCTTTGATCTGTGCCTTTTAAAGTTGCTTGCTGTTAACCACAGACATATACCAACTTCCCCTACATTGCCAAGAATGAGCTTCAATGCCTTAAGAACCAACATTGTCAACTCTGCCCTAAATTATACACCTGGTTGGAGAGTGGGTGCCTGAGAATGTGAGAACGTGTAGGGATAAATAACCACCTTGAAAATTTTCTAGGCCTCTCTTGCTAGTCCTTATCACTGTGCTTCCTAATTTGCTCTTTTCATGACAAGTTCTAAGTTTCTGAACCTAGCTTCTAAGCGTGCCTTTGTAGTGAAAGAAACAGGAAAAACACGTCTCATGTTTCTGTCTTCTCTCTCTTCCTCTCTTTTTCCTAAGGCTTCCATGTATTTTCTCACTTCTTTCCCAAGCTACTCAGAAATATTCCCTAGGTACAACTCCAATTCGTTTTTCTGAGTGAAGCTCTTCCTGACCATCCTATCCAATGGTGAAGTTCAGAAGTTCCTTGATACTTATAATTGGTACCCCTAGTTTATCTTATATCTTGCTGTGAGATTCCAATACATTTTTTACACTAATCTTCCATCCTCACAGCCCCTTTGCCCCACTGGACCCTGGGCTCCTTGAGGCTAGAAACCTCACCACTCATCTTTGGATCTTTCCATAGCCCTGACCATGGTGCTCTGCCCAAATAAATGTGTAAGGTAATTAAAAAGTAAAGTGATTGATTCATATTGCATTTGATCCATAGCTCTGTTGATGACAGTTATTATGTCTGGGAGAAAAGTCAACTGTATTTGGCCATTTGGGTTGGGTTTGATGGAGTTCAACCAAGAAAAACGGTTTGATTGGTGAAGCAACTGCTCTCTGCCTCTTTGCAAGCCCTCTGCTGCCACTGATGATCTGAGATGCCTGCATGATTGGATTTGGCTCCAATCCTCGCTGCCTGGGCCCACCTGTAATTTTCCCTTATTATTCCCTGTCTCCTCACGGCATCCTCTACCAGGACACAAGAAATCAAGAGGCCTGAGACTTAGATACCAAGGATGGATGTTCCCCATGCATAGATAGGGAAGAGTTTTGTTATTATTGCTGCTGCAAAATCCAAAGCATGAGGCTTGAAGCATGAGAATAGAAATGAACAAAAATGAGCACAAGAAGATTTCTCAGATAATTTGTCATTCCTGGTTGAGTGTAGTGGTTCCTACCTGTAAACACGGTGCTTTGGGAAGCCAAGGTGGGAGAACTGCTTGAGGTCAAGAGTTTGAGACCAGCAGCTCGGTGCAATCATCCCCTCTTTACAAAAAAAAAAAAAAAAAAATTCTGTCATTCCTGTATAATTTTTCTTTTGCACAGTCTTCTTGAGGTCCTTAGGGACTGAGCCTTAGAACTTGAAGGAAGGGGAGGCTATATGCTTGTAGACCCCTTTTAACCTCCATCTACTTAGCTTGAAGTAACTTGGTTGAGACTCTACACTGTAGACGGTGAATGAGAACATTTTACAAAATTAGTTATTGAGCCATGTCTCTATGGAAAGTATTGGACTTGGCACTTGCTAAGTGTCTGAATGGGTTTAATTGATTGGTAGAGGGATTGAGACTCAGAGAACTTAAGTAATTTACTCAAACTCACAGAGCTAAAGAACAGGGCTAGGATCTAAACCCAGCTTCAGCCAGAATGGCTTTTGTCTTTTAGGCCCTAGATTTTCTAGGGCCTAAAACATATTTGAAAAGTAGAAAAAAGAATAAATTGCTCCAAAATACCAAAGGAAGCCAGTAAGATCAAGATGAAGTTAAGTTACATGCTTTTATAGAACTGAAATTATGTTAGTCAACTGCAATTTATTCAACTCAAATAACTATAAGTAATGCTTATTGCTGGATGTGGATGCATTTTTGTGGTTGGGTCTCATGTGCATAGACCTTCAAAAGAGTGCCTAGGGTTATAAAAAATTGTAAAATGGAACTATCTGTATATCCTTCCTCTGGAGGACCTGTATCTTTTGTCCTTCTTGGTGAACTTCTCTCTCAAACAAACAAGCAAGCCAGAAGAAGGAAAATGAGGAGGAAGAAAGAAGAAGGAGGAATGGTATCTCCTCTAGAGTGATGGCGTTAGATTGTCAGTAGTAGGAAACTGGCAGGGGAGGGCAGGGGCAGGATTGGCAGTAGTGGGAAACTGCCAGGGGAGGAGGAGGCACACCTCATCAACAAGGGTACCAGCATAATGAACAATTGTATATCTAGCCCTGAATCATACCCCATATATTTAAAATAAAAAGTTTAAAAAAAAGAAAAAGAAAAAGAGAGATGGCCTTATGTTGCCTTTTTAGTGTCATAAGGACCTAGTATAAAAACCTACACAGATTAAGCACTCAATAAATACTTGAAAGATTGAGAAAACTCATCAAACTAATAAAAAATCAATTACATTGCATTTTTCAGTTCCTCCCTCTGGTGTTTGATTAGGGCCAATTAGAGATCAGTAACTATGGTGCAGACTGACCTCTGAATGGGACACAAATCCAGGCAAAAAGGAGTGGAGGGGTCTTTGAAGCAGAAGAGGAAACTCATCCCAGCAACAAGACCAAAGGTGAGGCAGCAGAAGTTGGCTTAGCACCCTCTCAGTTTGGTCATCTTCTCCATGTCAGTGGTGACTCACAACTTCCCACTGGCCATTTTATATGTAGAACAGCCAGTTGCTAGCAGATATTTAAAAAATCACATATAATTAAAAAATATTTTAAAAAATAGCGAATCAGATTTATTGAATGTTTTCTACACATTGGCACCACCAACGTGCTCATAGTGTGATGAACACCATCTCACTTAATTCTCTTTTTTTTTTTTTTGAGTCAGGGTCTCACTTTGTTACCCAGGTTGGAGTGCAGTGGCATGATCATGACCATCATGGCTCGCTGTACCTATGCCTGCCTTCCATCTTAGCATCCAGAATAGCTGGGACTACAGACACACCCGGCTAATATTTTGATTTTTTCTGTAGAGACAAGGTCTCGCTATGTTGCCCACACTGGTCTCAAACTCCTGGGCTCAAACAATCTGTTCTCCCAGCCTCCCAACGTGCTGGGATATTACAGATGTGAGCCACTGCTCCTGGCTCTCACTTAATTCTCAAAACAAACTTAGGGGTTGATTCCATTGCTATCCTCATTTTTCAGATGTAAAACTGAGATGTAGAGACATCAAATAATTTGCTTAAAGTCACAAAATTACAAAAGCTGATACCAGGTTTTGACCAGCTCCGATAAACTTAAAAGTAAGTTTCTCTTACCTACCATGTGCTCTGCTGCCTCAGGTTTTTGGTAAGCTAGAAAAGGCTTCTTTGCTCTGTGGTTTGCTAATGGCTGTGTGTCCCACCATGAAAGTAATCCTTAGGGACTCCCTCTGGAATTGGAATCACATGAGGAGTGATAACACACTTAACCTACATTTCATGCAAAGATTAGAAATTTTCCTGCAAGGCAGCTGAGGAAAGGTTACAAAGAGAACAGAAGGAATAAAGGATGCTTTTGGAATGAGGGGGAGAGTCTTCATTTGTCTCACAACTGTGTAAACCAGTTTGAATTTTAAATATTCTTCCCATTTTCCCCTAAGTCATTGAATCGATTCTAAAAATTTCAAATGTCAAAGTTTGCAGGTCTTCATCCCAAGTCTTTCTCTCCTGAAGTGACTTCATGCCTTGATGTATTTTCCCTTTAGAAATATGATCCCAGCACTGAGAACGACAGCTGACCACCAGTGGACAGTGCCGGGGAAACGGATTATTGAATAGACCAAAGGAAGCCAGATTTTATCTCATTCCAGTTTCATCCTGGGCCTATGAGACAGGACTTCTTGGTAGACATATTGAGAATCTTTCAGAGCCCAAGACATTGCTACTCAGGGAAAATAGGTGATCCTTCCAACAGGAAGTTCAGCCAGGTGCACTGGATTCAGAGGTGAGAGTATGAGCCACACTTGGAGATAGGGAGGGCTGCAGAAATGCAGGAAACATGGATTTCCCTAGGGCTCTGGGGCTACGTTCAAGGTGAGGTCTTCATTTTCCCTCCAGGAAGTTAGCTCAGACTTTCTTGCTGACAGCCCAAGAAGAGGCTAGTGAATGTGGCCTTCCAACAATGCAGCTGGAAAAGGAAGGCTGGGGGAAGGTTGGTGAGGCCCACAGCTCAGGAATCCACATCAGCTGTGCATTTCTAGATACTGAAGACAAAGAAAGGGTGGCCATGAGGGTTAAATGTGACAACCCGAGGAGCAGTCTTGACACTTGCCTGACATGTGAAAGGGCTTATTTCAACTTTCTGTTTGTTTTTCATGCTTTAGTCAGTGCTTCTAAAGCCGAAGAAAACTTTCTGGCAGAAAGCTCAGTCATAAAATAAGAGCTGGGGAAGAAGAGGAAGGAGGGCATGCCCTGGGTATCAGATGTTCCTGAGGAGGAGAGGAAGATGAGGATTGAGAAATGATCACGGAATCTGGCAATATGGTAGTCATTGGTGATGGCAGCAGGAACTGTTTTGAGAGGATGATGGGATGAAAGCTTGATTAGAGTAGGTGTTATAATATTTTAAAATCATTCCCAATTTGAGAGGTGGAAAATTGCTATTACTATCTCAGCATTTCAATTTGTGATATTTAAAAGTTTCTGAACCCAATTTCCTCCTGTGCTCTTAAATTGCTGTTACCTTAAGTTGTTTTTGTTCTTGCTGGATTGATTTGGCCCTTGAGACACTCCAAAGTTGAGGAAATGATGGAGACGTCACCGGGATGACTTCATTTGATCAATAGTCCAGTTGGATTCGTTATGTCCCGAAGTAGACTTGTTGAGTCCTTCAACGAGAATGGTTGCTTAATAGTGGTGCAGACCACAGTATATATGGCTCTAGGTCTTTAGTGCTTAGGGACTGGTATTGACAACATAAAAGGGATGAATATATGTGTTGCTTTGTGTATATGAGATCTTTTTTTCTGTCATTTTGAAGATGAAGTTTTTAGAGTGCAGTATTTGCTAGATTGTATAGTTTTTTTGTTTTTGCTTTTGTTTTTTGTTTTTCTCCTAGCTTGAGTGGGTTCTCACTTTACTGTTTCTCTGCTTGAGTATGCTGCCATCTGGGGATGCAATAGGCTTTAACCATGGTGGTGGTGACCTATTTTTGTTTGTATGTTTGCTTTTTTTTTTTGTCTGAGGTTCTAGGTTTCAGATGTTGATTCTATTTTGGAGTCATTTCATATAATCTCATTTTTCTGCCCCATTCATTGTACTATTGTTTTAACAAGAGAAATAACTTATTTAAATTACCAAAAACTAATTATTTTTAAACCTGCCAATTTTTAGACCATGAACAGCTCTGTCTATTTAAAAAAAACCAGATGATCATTTAAAATCAGAAGTTATAAGGAAAAAATAAAAGTGATCTATTCCTCATAATCCAGTGTTATTCTTGTTAGTATTTTTACACATTTGTTTTCTGTCTTTACAAGGTCTCATTTCAAATGCTATGAAAGTTTTATTCAGAGTTTGTCTCTCTCTTTATGTTTTAAATTACTTTGTTATTATAACTTTCTAGAAGTATAATTATTGAACTAAAGAGTATGGACTTTTTAAGCTTTTTGAATTAAATTATAAAATTGATTTTCAGAATGTTGTACTCATTTATACCTATCAGGAGTGAATAATTGCTCAATTTAGCAGATTCTTGATAACACTGTCTATTATGATTGAAAAAGAAGCTTTGCTAATTTGACAGGCAAGATTATTTAATATGAATTTATTTGATTACTAGTGATAGTAACTACTTGTTCAGATGCTTCTAAGACATTTTGATGTCCTATATTATGAAAATTGTCAGTTTCTATGCTTAGTTCTTTTAGCAGATATACTTAAAGCTTATCTTGTCAATTATTATGAGCTTTTCATATTTATTCATTCATACATTCAATTAATGTTTATTGAGCACATACCATGTGCTATTCACTGTCTAGACACTGGGGATACAGCATTAAACAAAGCAGACAAAAATTCCTGCCCTTATGGAGATTTCATTTCAGTGGGCAGAGACAAAAACAGATTAAGTATGTTAAATAGTACATTCAAAGGAGGTGAATTTCATGGAGAAAAATAAATTAGGAAACTTGAAGAGGAAGTGCCAGGGTGGCCAGAGTTGGCTTCCCTGAGAAGGTGACATTTGCACATTTGCACAAATGAGGAGTTGTTCATCAGGCCATCAGGGGAAGACTGTCCACGCAGAGGGGCTGGCAAGGATGAGGGCTCTGAAGTGGGAGCATGCCTAGAATTCAGATTAACAGCCTGGATATTAGCCACTTGCAGCGTTTGTGGCAAATATTTTTTCCATTTGTTGTTTGCCTCTCAGTTTAATGTTTAACGTAGAGAAGATTTACAGTTTTGTGTAGCTAAATTCACCACTCTTTTCCTTCGTGATTACTTCCTTGTCTTTTAAAAACTTAATTAGGCATGTATTATATATGCAAAAGGATGAACAGAATGTACAAGGACAATTTTAAAAATTAGGAAGACAGAAAACAAACCCAAACACCCAAAGCTGCAGCAACCAGCTTAATAAGTGAAACACGGCCAGGATCTTGAAGCCCTGGTGCACCTCTCCTCTCCCTTTTTTATGTCTAGAAGGAACAACTATCCTGACTTTTGTATCCATGTTTCCCTCACTTTTCTTTTTAGTTGTACCACATCTATGTTTGCATCTTTAAATGATATACTGCTTAATTTTGAAAGACTAAATAGTCAAACACAAACCTAGCTGATGAGAAGAGAACAACATTCCACTGTTAGGGGAGGTTCCCAGGGGCCCAGCGGACTCCTTTATCTTGGTCATAGTTCGGCTTCAGCTTTTCTGAGACTTTATAAGAGCACCTTCCGGGGAGATCATGAGTGAGTCCTAAGGAACCCTGGGGACTGTGAAGTAGGGCCAGTGAAGCATTGCAGAGTTGTGTTTGGGATGCATCTGCTCATCCAAGAACCTCATATCCCAGCACCCCTACATCCATGAGATGACATGAGATGAAAAGAAGACCGAGTTCCTGAAACCCTGGATGGCCACCCTGGCACTGCCCACTGATGAGAAACACCTCATGTTATATGAGTGTAAAACTTCTGTCTAAGCTATACTTCAGTTCTTTAGCCTACCTGATACTGTGGGTTCTTGATGTCTAGCAGAAATAGGGCCATGGTGATCAGACTGCTTTGTATTTTATGGTTTTTAACCCACCTTACCTAATCTCCAATTATCAAACGTAGATCAAAAAAGACACTTTTGGTGAATGGGTGGGGTGGGGGAGATGAGTGCCTTAAGCTAATCCAGATAGCGAGATGAGGAGGAGAGAAGGGCTATGAAATTCATCAGCTCATAACCAAGAGAGGCTAAAGACAATTAAGAACCTGGGATAAGCCTGGCTCAGTGGCTCAGCCTGTAATCCTGCGCCTTTGGGAGGCTGAGGTGAGTGGATTGCCTGAGCCCGTGGGTTCGAGACCCATCTGGGCAGCGAGACCCTCATCTCTACAATAAATCAAAAAATCAGCCAGGCGTGGTAGCGCATGCCTGTAATTCTGGCTACTTGGAAGGCTGAGGCAGAAGGATCGCCGGAGCCCAACAGGTTGAGGCTGCGGCGGCCAGGAGCGGCCACTGTATTCCAGTCTGGGTGACAGAGTGAGACTCCAACTCAAAACAAAAACAAAAACAAAAAAAAGAACCTGGGATAGGCTGACCTGGCCATTCTATTCTTGGGTTCAAAAGTTCAGTGGCAGTGAGGATGTGACTGATAACAGTCTTAAACATGTCTGTTCCTGGAATCAAGACTGGGCTCCAATCTAGACTGGGTATCCTCTACTACAGGTGCACAGATATCATTCTGGGAGCCCCTTTGTCATCCAGACAGAAAAATAATTTTGCTTTTTGGGGTCCCCCTTTGGATAGTAGTTCTTCCTGGAATAGGTCCTCTTTATCTTTTCTCCCACATTTTCATCTTTCTGTTGTACTTCCTTGTATATTTTCTCAACTTTTTCTTTCAAGATTCTATTGACTGTTTCATTTTTACTATCATATTTTTAATATCCAAGAGCATTTTTTTTTTTTTTTTTTTTTGGTTCCCGTATTTTCCTCTTTAAAGCAGTATCCTGTTTGGATTTCATGGACCCATGACTTCATGGATCTTCTCTGTCTGAGGATATTAATTGTATTTTTAGGGTTTTTTTCCTTTGAGTATTTTCTGTTTCTTTCTTAGCCTTTTCCTGTGTTGACTCTATTTCCTGTACTCCATATCTTCCGATGTCTTAGTTTACTATCTTGTTTTGATGGAGTACATCCTTAAGTAGTTTCTTGAAAAATGTTGCAGCAGAAGCAAATTATTTGAGATCCTGCTTATCTGAAAACATGTTTTATCTTTCTTCACAGCACACTTTAACTGTGCTTCAGAGTTTTATGTCAGAAATGATTTTCTTTTGGAATTTTGAGTACATTTCTCCATTGTGTCCTATGTTCAAGGGTAACAGTTGAGACTTCTGAAGGTATTCTGATTCCTAGACCTTTGTATCTGATCTTTCTCCCAAGAAGCCAGTAAAATTCTCTCTTTGCCTTCAGTATTCTGAAATTTCACTAAGATGTGGCTTGGTGTGAGTATTTTATTTAGACAATTGATGAGCTCTTCTCTGGCAACTTGTATTCTTCAGCTCTGAAACTTTTCTTTCATGCATTTAGTTATCGATTTCCTCTTCTCTGTTTTTCACTGTTCTTTCTACTTAGATATGTGAGGAGGACCCTCCAAAAACTCAGAATTTATTTATAAAACATTGTGTATTTATTCTTACATGTTTAAACTTCAGTCATCTTTAGAGTACTCTCCATTTGATGTAATACACCTATTGAGATGCTTTTTCCACTGCTCAAAACAGTTTTTGAACTCATTGATTTTGATACCTTTTAGTGCTACCATTTTTTTTGTTTCACCTTTTCCATATTGGTGAAATGTTTCCTTTTGAGGAATTTTTTCATCTGGGAAAACAAAACAAAAATCACGTTGAGTGAGATCCAGTGAATAGGGAGAGTGGGGAAAGGGGTCTTGCTGGTTTTGGTCAAAAACTGCTGAACACTTGCGTGGTGTGGGTAGGTATGCTTGTAAATCACCCATCATTAAATTGACAAACTTGTTGTGTTGGGAGCTGGCCACGGAGGCCCAACTGAGCGGTAGAAATCAGGAAGGGCCGTTGACCCCGAGACCACTAGGATGTGTTCGGGAGCTGTTGACCCATCCCCTCCCTCTTTTTCCATTTGGCACAAACTACCAAGAAAAGCTCCAGCTGGCTCTAACAGAAAACTCTGAGACTGGAACGTACACAGCTAAAACTAGGAGTCTATCGTTCCCATTCTCCATGGGTTATGGTCTTTTGCTTTATCACAATTTAAGTTTGACTTTGAGTCACATTGAGGAGCCTTAGTGCAGGTCACAGGTTCTCTTGATGTAACCTTTAGAAATTTATAGATATAGGTTCTAGAAAATAGTTTATATAGATTAAGAAAATTTAAGTAACCATTTTATTATAGAAGTATGGTTAGTTCAGTTTGATTTAGGGGAGGCCAGTGAAGTTTGAATTAGGCCAGCTGGTGCTAGGAGAGTGTAACCATAGCAGCAATTGTTTTAGTAAAAACTAGTTTGAATTAGTACATAATAATGGAAGTTAATACTTCACTATGGTGGTTTTGGGTTTAGACATTGTGTGATGTTAATTCAAGATGTTGTAGTTGTAATACAATTAAGGACACATAAGAAACTGGTTTGGGGAACATTAAGCTAGCATAAGATACAAAAAGACAATTTGTGGTTGTTCTTCCTCATGTTCTTCCTTATGTATGAAAGAACATTTGCTTGAGAGTGGGGGGTGTCCTTTGTGCACCTGGACCTGTTCATGTGAAAGGCACATGCTACCTTTGTTTCCTGTGATGATGACTTTGCAGAGTTTAGGGATAAAAGCCCTGGGATAGCATTCAATAAACGGCTTCTGGTCACTTGAGCAGGAGTCAGGTCTCTTTCTTTCTCCCCCCTTTCTTTCTCTTTATATCTATTCCTCCAGTTTAAATTGCTAACGCCATCACACCGCCAGAGACCTCCGATCCCTGCAGGGGCAGGACCCCTGCATTGTTGAAATAATCTAAAAAAAAAAATTCACTGAAGCTTCTCACAGCTTCTCACAACAGTGCTAGCTGGCTCACTGTTGCCTATACTTAACTAGCAGGGGAAGCCTGTACTGCAAGGAGCCCAGTCTCCAAAAAATAAATCTGCTTTTTGGGGTTCCCCTTTGAATAGTAGTTCTTCCTGGATGGGTCTTCTTATCTTTTCTCCTAAATTTTCATCTTTTGCTGTACTTCCTTGTATATTTTCTCAACTTTCTTTTTCAAGATTCTATTGATTGTTTCATTTCTGCTATTACATTTTTAATATCCAAGAGCATTTTTTGGGGGGGGTCCCTGGTATTATCCTCTTTAAAAGTAGTACACTGTTTCAATTTCGTGGATTCCTGACTTCATGGATCTTCTCTGTCTGAAGATATTAATTATATTTTTGAGGGTGTTTTTTTTTCTTGGGTATTTTCTGTTTTTTTTCTAATGCTCTTTTCTGTTTATTCTGGTATCTGTCTTTATTATTAGGGGGATTTTCTCAGATGTGTCTGATCAAAATTAAGATAAAAGCTGATTGGAAGCTCACTATGTATGCGTACATTTGTGGATTCTGAGTTTCGCCAAAGGGTGATCTGGGTGGGACATTTGTGGGGAACCTCTTCTGAGTATCTTTAGGCTTTTTTGGGAGGAGGGGGTTGATCAGATTCATCAATCATTTGCCAGAAGGTAAAGGTCTTATTGCTAGAGTCCTGGGTACTGAGGGGATAACAGGGCCTCAGGGTGGAAATTTTCTCAGCATCCAGAATCTATATGATCATTTAATCCTTCTGTATTGGGGGGGGATTACCACACCCTACCTGCTGGTAGATCCCAACCCAAGATTCCCTGTTTTACTCTCTTCAGAGATAAACCTCCAACTTTTTATTAGAGTTGGGAGGAATATTTACCTAGCAGCTGAGGATTGGAAAGAAAAGTTGGAGATCAAATTGTTGCACAAACATTGTTCACACATATCCCCTGAATCAACATCTTCTCCCTTTATTCCTGGCTCCAACTCTGGAGGACCTGGTGCTTCTGGAGCCTGGGGGTTCAGAAGATTCTGTTAGATAAAATGGATGAGTTATCAGCTTCCCCTCTGCCAGCTTATAACTTTTCCTTTTCAGTTCTGTGAAATCAGTTACCCCTTATGGTCTGCTTTCCACTTATAAAATTGTGTTGCCGTTTGTTGAATTGACTAAAAAAAATTTATTTTCAGAATAAGTAAAATTGATGTTTAATCCACCCTGCTGACTTGGAAATCTATTTCTGTGAAGCTTATGGATTCTTCTTTCATGCAGATATTTGATAAATGTTTGACATTTAATTGTATTTAAATTTTCAGCAAATAGAGATTTTACAATACTTACTGATTTTGTAAAAGTAACATGTACTTACTGTAAAAATTTGAATATATAGTTAAGTATAAAGAAAATAAAAAATATCTATAATTTCACTGGCCAGAGAGATGTTTTTCAGTTTTTATGATTTGTGGCTCTTATTTTAAGCATTTTACTTTATAGTCTATCTGAAGTTCTTTTGGAAACACAATGTAAGAGAAAGCCATGCCTAGATTTATTTCTCTTTCAAATAGTTAAACCAATAAACTCAAATCCATTCACTAAATAATTTCTTATCTTATTGATTTGTGATGACAGTTTATTTTAAGTATATTTTAGATTCTTTACTTATACCATAATATATTCTGGCTTATTTAATTTGTTCATTGAGTTTTCTATTCTCATACCACATTATTTTAAACATTGCCAACATTGAACTATGTTTCTCTCTGAGGACGAATCATCAGTGATTAATATATTCTTAGAAGAGTTTTAGAAATTTGCATTATTACCAATCAACATTTGATTGATATTGCATCAGATGAAGAAATAAATTAGGAACCTGCTGCAGCAGTGCACATCTGTAGTCTCAGTTACCCGGGAGGCTGAGATGGGTGGCTCGTTTGATCCCAGGTGTTCAAGGCTACAGTGAGCTATGATTGCACCTGTGAATAGCCACTGAGCTCCAACCTTGGCAGCATAGTGAGACTCTGTCTCTAAAAATAAATACATAAAAAGGAAATAATTTTTCTTTTTAGAGCAGGTAATCTTGCCTTGCATAAATATTGTATTTCTTATCACTTCGTCAAGTAATTTAACTAATTCATCAATATTTTATAGTTCTCTCTCTATAGGGTTTTCTTATATTTTAATAAGGTTACAACTAGGTATTTCCAGATGTTTTTCCATAATGAATGGTATTTTTAAAATTATGGGGAAAAATTTTATTTTTAGACTTGTTAAAGAGAAACTTTTAGACTTCTGTGCAGAAAAATGATTTTAAAATATTTCTTTTCTAGCTAGCCAGTTTCTGAGCATACTGATTACATCTAATGATTTTCCTGTTGACTTATTTATTTTTTCCTCTAGGTATGTGATTATATTCTCTGCAAATAATGATGATTTTGTGTGTTTGTTTCATTGCTGGACAGAACTTCTACACCATGTTAAATAACAGTGTCTCTGCATTTTAAAACTTGTCTTGAATTAAACATTTAGATGTTATCATATGCATACATTTTAAAAACTTATTTTTTCCATTATTAATCTAAATTTTATCCATATGAAGTAACTTTTTTTCCCACTTGATGCTTCTGAATTTACTTTTTCTAATACCAAGACTATCCCTGATTATTTCCGGTATGCATTTGACTGATACATGTATTTGCTTATGTTTTTATTTTAATTTTAATTTTTCATTTTTTTTTGAGTTGGAGTCCCACTCTGTCACCCAGACTGGAGTGCAGTGGCCGCTCCCAACCACCACAGCCTCGACCTGCTGGGCTCTGGCGATCCTTCCGCCTCAGCCTTCCGAGTAGCCGGAATTACAGGCATGCGCTACCACACCCGGCTGAGTTTTTGATTTATTGTAGAGATGAGGTCTCGCTGCCCAGGCGGATCTCGAACCCCCGGGTTCAGGCAATCCACTCACCTCAGCCTCCCAAAGGCGCTGGATTACAGGCTGAGCCACCGAGCCCGGCTTGGAGCAATAATTTTTGACATCACTCCACTGGAGCTGAGGAATCTTTTGTCTTTCTACTTCTGTCAGCCTTTCCTACCACTACTTCTTTTTTCTTGTTTTATTGATCCTTGAATTATGTATAAGATGATGATTGTGTTTTACTAACCTTAGATTTTATTTTTAAAAAGAATATACTTTGACTTTAGGATTCATTAGGAAAACATTTATAATTATTTAGACATGTCAATGTACACCTAATTTCGGTGCTCAAGTGCTCACAAAGGGTCCACGACTGACTCATCTTAAATTCTTAGCCTTGATTCATCTTGTATTAGTCTGTTTTGCACTGCTATAAAAGAAATACCACAGGATGGTTAATTTATAAGGAAAGAGGTTTATCTTGGCTCACAGTTCTACATGGCACTGGCAAGGGCTGGATTTCTGGTAAGGTCTCAGGAAATTTATAATCATGGCAAAAAGTGAAGAGGAACAAGGCATGTCACATGGCAAGAGCAAGAGTGAAGTAGGTGCCAGCCTCTTTTATTCATTTATTTATCCATGCCCGGCTAATTTTTTTATTTATTGTAGAGATGAGGTCTCACCATGTTGCCTGGGCTGGTCTCAAACCTGCGGGCTCAGGGATTACAGGCTGAGTCACTGAGTCCTGGGCTAGGCTCTTTTAAATAACCAGCTCTCATGTGATCTAATAGGGCTAGGATTCACTCATTACCTCAAGAACAGCACCAATCCATTCATGAGGGTCCGTCCCCTTGACCCAAACACTTTCCACAAGGCCTTACTTTCAACACTGGGGACCACATTTCAAGATTTGAAGGAGACAACATCCAAACTCTACCAATCTCTCAGAGGGTACCTCTGAACATTGTTTTTGCCAAAAAGATGCTCACATAGCATTTTCTATGTCCTTATATACTTGAGAAAGTCTTTCTGTTGAATTCACAGGATGTTACTTGGTAGAGAAATTTTGGCTTACTAATTCATTCTTTTATTTAATAAATATTTTTTGAACACATGTTATAAACACTGTTCTATTTACTTAATGTATTAGTCAGGGTTCTAGATAAATAGAAACAATCAGAAATTAACATACATACATATATATGCACATACTTACAGTATACACATATGTATATATACATGCATGTGTATGTATATATACATGTATTTCCCTTCCTTCCGTCCTTATTTCCTTCCTTCCTTCCATCCTTCTTTACTGCCTACTTGCCTGCCTTTTCTTTCTTTCTCTATGTCCTTTTCTTGCGCTCCCCTCCCTCAAAAAAAAAAAACCCAACTCTTTTTTCCCATTACCACCATTCAGGGAAAACTCGAAAATGAGCAGCACGTTTTTAGCAAGAAGGTTGAGGGTGTAAAGACCGTGAAAAACTGTCAGTGGTAGCTGCCCCTGGATTTCCTGTGGGAAGATCCTAATGGGGACGGTCATAAAAATCAAGATGTATGAGCACAGAATGACGTTGAGAGGAGTGAGGCTGGAGAAACTGACCCCTGGATTTGGAACCAGGAAAGAGCAGAGGAAAGCCTTGGGCCTCTGGGTGGGGCCAGAGCATGCTGGAGAATGGGGTGAAGAGGAAGGTCTTTCGAGAAGCAAGGAGCCTGTGGGAGCAGCTTGAGAATTTCCAGAGGCCTTCAGAAGTAGGGCAAGACAGCATGCTGGGCCATGAGCGAAATGATTATGACTTGAAACTTGAAACTACTCTGGAATTGAGTGTGATTCGGTTTTTATTTTACTTGGGCTGAACTTTTCTCATACTTTAAGTTTGTTTTGCCCCTCAGTCTTTTCTGTGTTCTGAGGTACTCTGGATCGGACAGAAGCTGGGACATAGGAGTATGACATAAAGAAGAGAATAATGTTCTTCTGTAGATCTCTGGTGAGCCTTAATCTTCAAAGTATGAGGGAAGAGAATGGACATTTTAGTCTGAAAACAATGTCGCTTTCCAGTACTACTTGTATTTTGGGGAGGGTCTCTTATTTTCCTTAATGATCTTTAGTAATGACATTTCTTAGAGTTGTTATTTGATTTGCTTAATTTATTTTGGAATGCTTCTGCCCATAGCACTGGCTAGTAGTATGAGAGCCTGGTCCTCTGTGGTGAAGGCCTGGGAAATTGAGAACTTGGACCAGGGCATTGTTACTCAAAGGCATGCTTTGTTTTGCTCTATAAGAGCGTTTGCATACAATTCCCAATAGAGAAAAGCTGAGTTTACTGAAGTCCTTTTTCTTTTCTTTTTTTTTCAAGTTGGAGTCTCACTCTTGTCGCCCAGACTGGAGTGCAGTGGCACGCTCCCGGCCACTGCAGCCTCGACCTGCTGGACTCCAGCGATTCTTCCGCCTCAGCCTTCCAAGTAGCCAGAACTACAGGTGCACGTGCTACCACGCCTGGCTAATTTTTGATTTATTGTAGTGACGAGGTCTCACCAAATTGTCCGGGTGGGACTCGAACCCGCAGGCTCAGGCAATCCACTCACCTTGGCCTCCCAAAGTGCTGGGATTACAGGCTGAGCCACCAAGCCCTGCTGAAGTACTTTTTCAAAAAAATTTTTTGACTTGGGGTCTCACGCTGTTGTCCAGGCTGGAATGCAGTGGCACAATCATGGCTCACTGCATCCTTGACCTCCTGGGCTCAGGCAATCCTTCTGCCTCAGACTTCTGAGTAGCTGGGACTGCAGGCATGCACCACTGTGCCTGGCAAATTTCTTGACTTTTTTTTGTATAGATGAGATCTCACTATGTTGCTCAGGTTGGTCTCAAACTCCTGAGTTTAGGCAATCCTTCTGCCTGAGACTCCTGAGTAACTGGGACTACAGGTACATGCCACTATGCCCAGATAATTTTTAAAAATAGAAACAAGGTCTTGCTATGTTGACAAGGTTGATCTTGGACTACTGGACTCAAACAATCCTCCCACCTTAGCCTCCCAAAGTGCTGGGATTACAGGTGTAAGCCACTACTCCCGAACTGAAGTATGGTTAAGGAGAAAGAATAAGGAAACATTTTTTTCCCTCAAAATGTATTGTTACACAGGGATTTTATTATAAAGTTTTAACAGAATAGAGAGTTAGACTTGCTGTATTTCTTGTACATCATCAATAATTTATAAAATATAAGTTAATAAATATAAGACCAAGTTTAGTCTTTCTCTTTTTTCAGTCATGTTATACACTTCTAAGAGACAAAGAGGAGAAAATACCACATCCATATGTGTAAAAACTCAGAAATGTTTAACTGCCATGTAGTTCTATCTAGGATTTCCCTAGACAGAACTGATGATCATACTTTTTCACCTCTCTCTAAAGAGTTAAGAAACATAAATAGATCCATAAATAGCTCATATAAATATAGGTTTTACCTTTTAAATAATAAAATTCCCAAGTCTGAAATCTTGTCTTCTTTGAAAAGAAATACAAAAAAAGGCAGGAAATATTCATTAAAGTAGAATCTTATCTCAAAGTTATCTCAGGGTATATTAAATACATAAATAACTTAAAGCTTTTAGCAAAGTAAGCAAGCAAATTGATACACAGTCTAAACCTTCCTTCTTGGAAAGAAGAAAAGGTGATTCAGTCTCCATCTCTGAACCCGAGTTTTACCGCTCAAATTTTTGATTGGGTGAACTGCTTTAAGAACCCTAATGGGGTTAGTCAGAAATGGGACTGTGTCTTTGAAGAATAAGGTCTCCTAGGAGGCAGGGTATGATCCCCAGAAAGTCTCACTGGTCCCAGGTAGCCTCAAATCAGACCCAAAGTTCTTAGCCCACATAGCGGACTATGGGGTTGACGCAGGTGCAGCCCACGGTCACCAACATCTTCTCCAGCCGGAAGGAGTGGGGGCAGTGCTGAGACTCCCTCCGCAGGACGAGGATCTCTTGTTGGATGGGGACGGAATTCCTGGAGTGGTCCACCTCATTCCTATCAGTGATGCAGCCCAAGTGGCGGCACTTCGCCTCCCAGATCACAGGGGGATATCTCTCGGGGTCGGCATTGCGGCTGCAGGAGGAAGAAAAGCCAGGCGGCAAGTGAATTCTGGTACAGTAGGAAGTAAAGCAAACAGGAATACATGAAGGGAGGCACATTCACAGGGACAAACAGGCATTGCAAATTTCTTTAAGTGATGTTAGTTTGAAGATGAACTTCAGAGAAAATCTGGATTTTTAAGCCCATGAATTGTTATGGAAGAGAAGACAATGATCAGTTTTTCCCAATTTCTTTGAAGAATGAATAAAATAAGATATGAGACCTCAGAAAAGGATTTAAATTTGACACAAAGGATAATTTTTTTAGGATACTTTTGACAGTTGAAAAAAGACCAAAGGAAGAGTAGATAATTCAGACCCCAGTCAGGAGTAAGATAGCTATTTATCTGACTTGATAAAATCGGTTTTTGAAAGAGAGAATGCATCACAATCTTATCTGAGAGAATATTCGTGGGACAGAACCCAGAGCTGAGATGAAGTGTTGGAAACAAAAGCTAAAATGTCTGTATAACCTTCTCTTCCCTCTCTCCTTTAGCTGAGTGAATGATTTGCTTTGATTTTTTCCATTGATTTAACTATTTTAGTAATGAGAAGAGGAGAAAAAATCTTACAGTAAGATCAATCTGTTCCACATAACTCCATATAACTGAGGCTTACTTGCATAAAGTCAAATGATCAAAATATATTTTGTGTTAATCTTCAAAGGAGTTTAAATACTACATGTACTAAGGGGCACAAGGACACAGCAAGTAGGGGTATGCTGAGCTAAATCAAGACTATTTAACTCAAAAGGGATAGAAATATACAACATGATACTTCCTCCACTGGGATTCAAGCTATATTTTACAGTGCTAATATGACCAAAAAAAAAAAAAGTGCCAGGGTGGTGGCTCACATCTGTAATCCCAGTACTTTGGGAGGTAGAGGCAAGAGGATTGCTTGAGTCCAGGGGTTCGAGACCAGCCTAGGCAACTTGGTGAGACTTTGTCTCTACAATAAATCAAAAAAATTAGCCTGGCGTGGTGGCATGTGCCTGCAGTTCTAGCTACCTGGAAGGCTGAGGTGAAAGAATCACCTGAGTCCAGCAGATTGAGGCTGTGGTGACTGTGAGCATGCCACTGCCCTCCAGCCTAGGCGACAGAGTGAGACTCCTACTTAAAAAATAAAAGCACAAAACTTATTTAATTATTAGTTATTTTCATCAAATCTTCTCAGTAGTAGCTCTGATTAAGAGAATCTAAGCATTAATCTCCTATGATAAATGTCTGTTTTTTTGAATAAACAATAAACCTTGGTCTCATACATGTTAGAATAATGATTACTGTTAATCTGGGTTGATTTTTGGTGTCAGTGACAGTGAGATGTAACAGCATAGGTGTTATGGGAGGGGTGTGTCCTGTGCTTTGTCAAATAAATCTGTAGAAAATTTGGGAATCATTGCTCTACACAGTGGCCCTTCCAGGCCTGATTGATAATTCTGAATGAGTAAAATCATCCTCTCGGTGATTTTATTGGTGGTCTGATGCATGAGAGTGTTGCATGAGAGGGGCCCTTACGTACTGGAGACGCCAAGGTGAGGTGGATCGGCTGGAGTAATCTGAAGACTTTTGGAGATCTGTATTCTGGTTAATGATGGTCAGGTTGACGGTCACATTCTGGGGGAAACTGTTGTTCTCAGAATTTGGGCACACTGGACTTTGTGGGATTATTCTTGTCTTCACTGTAGCCACCAGACTCAGGAGCAGCAGTAGTAACTGGATCTGAATGGGAAAGGAAAGAGAGGTGGGAGATTGGATTAGTTTTTTTTTTTTTTTGAGTTGGTAGTCTCACTCTGTCACCCAGACTGGAGTGCAGTCTCCCGGCCACCGCAGCCTCGACCTGCTGGGCTCTGGTGATCCTTCTGCCTCAGCCTTCCGAGTAGCCGGAATTACAGGAATGTGCTACCATGCCCGGTTGATTTTTTTGATTTATTGTAGAGATGAGGTCTTGCTGCCCAGGCGGGTCTCGAACCCGTGGGCTCAGGCAATCCACTCACCTCAGCTTCCCAAAGGCACGGGATTACAGGCTGAGCCACCGAGCCCGGCTTAGTTTTTTTTTTTTTTTAACGAATTAATTGTGATGATGATGTATTACTAATTATAGAGAACATACAATGTTCTAGGACAATCCATACTAGATTTTCTGATCAGTTAAAGAAGAATCTAATTAGATGACTAACATAATGTTAAGACCATGGCTTTTTTCTTTTATTACCAGTTTTTAGCATTTGTCTTTTGACTTAGGAAAGACATAAACACTGACTGGCAGTAATTTTAAGTAATTTTAAAATGTCATTTTAATTTTAAAATTTAAAATTTAAGTAATTTTAAAATGTCAAGTCATATCATATTATCAGCCTGCAGCACATGCATCATTGCCAGGTCAATGAGAAAATAATGACTTTGATTTTCAAGGTTTGTAATGTCCTCCTGCACCACTGTTCTTGGTCTCAGCATTTTGAGAGACTCTATGTGAAGTCAGATATGCACCTTGAAGAAAGGGCTATAGAACCATGTGGTATTACTATTGAGCTAGAAATGCTGTTGATGCCACTGGCAAACATCTATCTAAACTAACTGGATTCTCCTTATGTTTTCTTAGATGTATTTTCTAGTTGTTCTAAATTTAACATGTATTAATTCTGCACTAAAATCAGTTTTCAAAAAGGTACTTTAAGTTAAATATTTTAAAGACACAAAGCCCATTTATTCTAAAACACAGTTATACATATATCTAATTAGAATAAATAGCTTTGATGTGCCAAGAGTATAGTCTAAGATAGTGGAAACAAAGGTGGCTGCCAGAGCTTTCAAATTCTCAAGGACAGTGACCCATTTTAAAGAAAACGGATTAAAGAAAAATGCTGTGGGAGAACGATATTAACTCCTTTGTACTCAGGAAAACAGACTTTCAATACACATTTTTTTCTTACTGCACAGCATCATGTGACACCTTTTGTGTGGTTTAGCCTCAATATAGCTATCTTTCAGTTTTAATCTCATCTTTCAAACTGATGTATATCAGTTCTTGAAAATGCTGCACAATGACTTAGAAATCTACCAAAACTTACTTTTTAATGTATTTTACATATACAATATTCTTGAATTTCCATAGTTAGAATCCAGCATTTCATGCCCACTGTCCAGAAATATTGTCTGGTCCAAATCAACAAGAGCATTGTACATTAGCGCAGGACTTACCAACAGTAAAGTCCTCCCAGGAGTCATTCTTGCTTCTTCCGATCAACTGGAGATGGATGAGTTGTGTCTGCTGCAAGATGGACAGAGTGTAGTACTCCTCCTCCCTTTTTATAGGACTTTTCTCCTTCTGTGGTCACTTACTCACTTACGTAGCACATGTCAGAGTGGGTTCAGAGGTGACACCATTTTGGCTAAAAGTTTCCATCCTCAAATAATGTCAGAGAACTTCCCCTTCATGGTGGATAATATCTGCTTCTGAAGGAAAACGGGAAGGATAGAAGTTCATGTTTCTAAAGACCATGTCTCCTCTTCATTCTTAATTGTTAGAAGCTGAGAAGAGATACTTTGCTCTTGGTCAGTGTCATGTATTGCTGAGCATATGTAAAGCTGTTATAAGAGTTATGCTCAATTTTAGTGGCTTGTGGGGAAATACAGGTTTGACATAACTTGTAGGTCTTCCAGGGCCATGCATTTTGATTTCTCATTTGATCTTTCCTTTCCTCACCAGATTTTCTGGCCAGATATGCTGGAGATGATTCCAGAAACTACTCAAGTTTCTATCACACAAACAAAAATGAATAAATAATTTAATGACAGATACATTCTATTTACTTGGATTTTAGCAACTCTTTTGTTGAATGTCTACTGTGTTCAAGGAATGAATAACTAGGCTCAAGAGACATGAGATTTACTATTAAAGCTATGTCTAGTCCTGCCTGCTACTGAAAAACTTATCACTATTTGGTGTTTTGAGGTTCAATCTCATGCGATCCTTTTGGAGGAGTGAGATGGAAAGAGTAAGGGAAGTGGTTGCCAATGTGAGGAGGGAATTGAAGATGGAAATGGAGACTCAAAAAATGTGATGAATGGGAGAGAGAAAAAGAGCAGTAGGGAGTAGAGTAATGAGAACAAGAAGGGAAAGGAGAAATGAGAGAGGATAAGAAGGAAGGAGAGAAGGAAATCACTATCCTTTTCTCTCGATTCTCGAAGGAAGACAAACTTTGACTCAGGTCTTTGAGAATAGTTCCTCCTCAAGAACGGAGAGGGCTTGGACCAGGGGGTGAGGAATCAGTGGATACAGATGTGGCTAGTGGTACATTACCCTGGTGAGCTGAATGATGTCCCCCAGACCCGCAGCTGGCATCTCATATCCTATATGGGAATATGGGGAAGCTGTCCAGCAGTTCCGTCTTGGTGACTGGAGTGAACCTGGCCTGCTTTGCCTGTGGCACTGAGGGCTGACCCTGTAGTCTGCTTTCTTAGACTCCCCTATCAGCTGGATTTTCTTGAGTTTAGCCAAATGGGGGTTGGAGGGCAGAAGAGTGGGAGTGGGAACAGAAAGGGAAGGAGAAGGCAAGGGCTTCCTCCCTCTGTCACACAGGGACTCCCTGCTTCCTTTGTCCCTCCAGCCTTGGGATGCCAGTGGCCTCTTGCTGAAGTCAATGTCTATCACCAGGGTGACCAGTTCTCGGAATCAAACTCCCTCCATTGGGAATACTTGAGGGGATTCTGTTTCTTGGCTAGATTGACCCTGACTGATGGATGAGGAAGGCCATAAGCACTTGAATGTCATTGGTGATGGTAGATGACCTTGCTAGGTGAGGTAGATACAGACAGAAGTAGCATACGACTTCAAGTGATTTCCCCAGTCCTGGCATTGGCATCACCATTTACCTACCACTGAGGACACCGAGAATCTTCCTATGGCTCCTCTTTACGTGAGCAGGCAGCAATCTCAGAAGCTGCAGCTTCTTTCACATCTACAACCTATTTCCATGTCTACTGCTGTTTCTTAAATGTCCTGCGTCATTCATTTACATATCGACTTCCTTGCTAGACTGTGAGCTAGACAAATACCTTACTAGTTAGTCTTTGTATCACTTAGCATAGTGTCTAGTAAATAATGTAAGGGGTGGGGAGAACTGAAATTTATTTATAAAAATTGTGTATTTATTTTAACGTTTAAATTTCGGTCACCTTCAAATTACTCTCCATTTGATGCAATACACCTATCGAGACACTTTTTCCACTGCTCAAAACAGTTTTTGAACTCGTCAATTTTGATGCCTTTTAGTGTTTCTTCCATTTTTGGTCTCATCTCTTCCACATCAGCAAAATGTTTCCCTTTGAGGGTTCTTTTATTCTGAGGAAACAAACAAACAAAAAAGTCACTTGGGGAGAGATTGGGTGAATGAGGAGAGTAGGG
This sequence comes from Carlito syrichta, assembly GCF_000164805.1. Taxonomy (NCBI): domain Eukaryota; kingdom Metazoa; phylum Chordata; class Mammalia; order Primates; family Tarsiidae; genus Carlito; species Carlito syrichta. The sequence goes on from NW_007226756.1 coordinate 235,301, forward strand.
TACGGAAGTCATGCCTTTTTTTTTTTTTTTTTGTCAGAAACTGCTGAATACTCAGTGTAGTTTGGGCAGGTGCATTGGCATGGCAGAAGACAACATGTCTGCCACAAAGACACTGAAGACGAACACAGCATCTCACAACAATGCTAGCTGGTACACTGATGCCGATGGGTTCTAGAACACTTACCTAGTGGAGAAAGCCTGTGCTACAAGGAGCTCGCTCTCCAAAAAGACTATTCCAGTTTTTTTGGGGAGGTTCTCCCTCATAAATGCTCAATATTTTGAGCATTTGACAGTATGAGTAATGTTATTTGAGTTCAGAATACTGTATATTTTTTAAGAACCCAGCTGCATCTCAATAACCCCGTTGGGTTGTCTAATGCCTTGCTTTCCATTCTGATCCTTTTGAATATAGTGTGATGAGCTTGCAGCCTATTCTGAACTATCCTGGCTTGGAGGATTCCTTGCTTGCTGCTTTCTGGCAAGGACGAGGTGGAGGAGAAAGTGCTTGCTGCCAGTTCCTTTGGGATGTTGAGTAGGGAAAGTTTTGACTCTAGTGTTCTTCCTAGTTGTTGCCTATGTCTTGGAAATTCCAGCCCTTGCTTTAAAATAAGGATGGGGAAAAAAGATGGGCTTTCACAAAAGTGTAAAAAAGATCATTTTGATGTGGTATTTGGAGGTGAGTGTGCTCAGTCTTGAGTAGGGCTGTTTCCCCAGATGCATGCTGGAAGCCTGTGGCTCCTGGAGGAGTAGTGGGAAGCACAAAGAGGGTGTGCAGAGGGGAGAAGGGTTTTCATCTTTATTTGTCTATGGAGGCAGCTAGATCAGGTTTGGACCCTTATCTGTTGAGGAAGAAGTGATGCTGGACTGAGCATTAGAGTGCCTGAGAGGACATCTTTGTTTTCATTGTGCCTCTGCCAGCAACTACCCATGGTCTTTGAGGTTTGGTTTCCTGTTTCATAAAATGAGTTTTTGCACCAGGGAATCTTTTGACGGTCTACAACTATCTGGAGAAAGAAAACAGTACATGAGGGGTGATTATTTTGCTTAGTGATTGTCTTCAGATTTATCAGTCTTGCTTTTCTGAGGACCACAAGCAATGAACTATAAGTTGTGTGCTGGGAGATTCGGTGGGTGAAAAAAAGGTGTGAAGACTGGAAAGGATTCCCAGGATGATTGTGGTAAAATGTTTGTGGGCTTCTTGATTTAGGGAACTGATTTCCAAGGCTCCTGGAAGTTATTATGCCATTAAACAGTATTTCTGTCTACTTATAATAGAAAATACAGCGAGAGATGGAAAAAAATGTTTTTCCGTTTGTATGTAGGAGAGAATATTGGAGAGTCTTTTTAAATTTCAATGTGATGGGAAATTAAGACTTGCTAAAAAATAAAAGAAAAAATTGATGTTTAGTTTCTGCTTAGGTGTCAAGGTTACCATTAAGAGACTACTTTTTAATTTCTATTCTCCAGGCTTTCTATAAAAAATAGCAATGGTCTTAATATAGGAGGAGGCATCTTGCCATGGCTACTGTTTAATATGTATTATGATTTTAAAATAGTAGTTGTTCCAAAAGGTGGGGGCAATTTTGTCTAAAGTTGTGTATATTACCAGGCAAGACTGCATCTCTCTTAATCTTTATTTAATACAGAGAGAGCAATAGGTAACTGGAGACAATTCTTTTGGGTTTTAAACTTGGGGGCTAATAGTTTGAAAATGGGGCTGCACACAGGAGTAATGTCAAAAGACACTTGAAAGGAAGATGTGATGCTTACTTATTTATTTATTTTACAATAAAACCCTTTTTTATTTTTGTTATTAAAAAAATTTTAATTTCAGAGTGTACATGTGCAGGTTGGTTACATAGGTATGAGGTCCGACAATTAAGTTCACGAACTTACCACTGTGTTTATGTTGGCGGCACTGTACAGACGACTCGGTAAGTTTCATAACCTTGTTATATCAGTTTCTCACAGCTGAGTTCATGTTGATGTGTGGTGGTGTCTTGCTGAGTGGTGTTCATTATTGTTGTTGCATGTTTTTGTGTGCTGTCCTGAGAACATCAGAGCTTGAATTAGAGCAATGAAGACCCATTAAATTTCTTGTTAAACTTGGCAAGAGTAGAAGTGAAATCAGGGACATGTTATTCCAAGGTTATGGGGATAATGCTGTGAAAAAATAACAGTGTGCAAATGAATTAGATGTTTTCCTGAGGGGAGAAAAAGTGTCACTGATGAAGAGAGGTCAGGGCGGCCAGTAAAAAGCAGAACTGATGAAAACATTGCAAAAATCCATCAAATTGTGTGTCAAAATCATTGGCTGATTGTGAGAAGCATAGCAAACCAAATAAACGTTGATAGAGAAACAGGAAAATCTTAACTGAAAATCTTGGCATGAGAAAGATGTGCACAAAAATAGTCCCGAAGGAGCTCTTGTATCACAACAATGCATCAGCTCACACAGCACTGTCTGTGAGGGAGTTTTTAGCCAATAAACAAATAACTGTATTGGAACATCCTCCATAATCATCTGATCTGGGCTCCAATGACTTTTTTCTTTACCTGACGATAAAGGAAATATTGAAAGGAAGACATTTTGATGACTTCAGGACATCAAGGGTAATACAACTACAGATCTGATGTTCATTTTAGAAAAAGAGTTCCCAAATGGCTTTGACTAGTGTACTAGGCACTTGCATCTATGAATAGCTTCCCAAGGGGAGGACCTTGAAGGTGACCGTAATGATATTCAGAAATGAGGTATATAGCACTTTTCTAGCATGAGTTCGCAAACTTAATTGTCATTCTGTGTATATTGTGTGATGGTGAAGTTTGGGCTTCTATTGAACATAGAACCAAATAGGTAGTTTTTCAACCCTCTCTCCCTTCCCTTCTTTCCCACTTTTGAGTCCCCAGTGTCTGTTGTGCCATCTTTATGTCTATGACCACCATTTGGTGTTCTGTTCTGTGTTAATTTACATAGAATAATGGCCTCCGTCTGCATCCATATTGCAGTAAAAGACATGGTTTTGCTCTTTTTTTTAAAAATGAAGACATGATGTTTAGATAGGAGAATATTTGCAATAGAGAGCCACCTGGAAGGCCTTGGGGGTTTGATAAAGTCAGGATTTAATCGAGACTCAGACTTGAACCCAGTTTATCAAGATTATCTAGTCCCAACTTTATGTAGCAATATTGTAACCCACCAGAGGTTTATCTCAGAGGTTACTAGGGATGTCTTACAAGAACCAGAACTTAATACATATGTAATTAATGTGGTTTATTAAATAGGAAATGTGAACCTTAGTGTCAGCCTGATACTATCATTGTTCCTTTTCAGATTTGCACTGTTGTGGATTCATCACGACTATGTTCCGGAAGGCCATCCGGAACAATGAACTGATGGCAGGGAACATTCCATTGGTGATACAGGGCTCATCCTGAATCCTGGTGGGGAAACGCCTTACACATATGACACAATGAATTAAAAGCCGTTTGTATGTCTTCTTTTGAGAAGGGTCTATCACTAAGGGTGCCTGATCCTAAACTAGGCAAAGAGAGGACCAACGAGAGGTCCAAACTTCACCTGTATGGAGACCACTTATGCGCCTAATTCTGACTTGTATCCCACATCTTTAAAATAAAATATAAACCGGGCAGCCTGTAATCCCGCGCCTTTGGGAGGCTGAGGTGAGTGGATTGCCTGAGCTCGCGGATTCGAGACCCGCCTGGGCAGCGAGACCTCATCTCTACAATAAATCAAAATAATCAGCCGGGCGTGGTAGCGCATGCCTGTAGTTCCGGCTACTTGAAAGGCTGAGGCGGAAGGATCGCCGGAGCCCAGCAGGTCGAGGCTGTGGTGGCCGGGAGCGGCCACTGCACTCCAGTCTGGGCGACAGAGTGAGACTCCAACTCAAAAAAAAAAAAATATGTATATATATATATATGTATATATATACACACACATACATATATATATATAAATAGTAAAAAAGAAAAACCTATAACAATGAGGACATTTTAAAATAAGTAAATAAATTAATTAATTAAAAAAGACCAAAAAACAAAACTGTGGGGTACAATTCAGGGCTAGATATACAAATATTCATCCTGCAGGTACCCTTATCGATGAGGTGTGCCCCCCTCAGGCAGATATCGACTACTGTCAATTCCACACCCCCACCCTCCTCCCTGCAGTTTCCCGCCACTTTCAATCCTTTTCTCATAGTAATATGGTAGTTGTTCAAGGCCCACTTATGAGTGAGAACATGTGACACTCAGCTCTTTCCTTCTGTGAGAGATCACTCAGTATTATAAACTCTAATTCCATCCAGGTTGTTGCGAAGTTCATGATTTTGTTCTTTATGGCTGCATAGTATTCCATTTTGTATATGTACCACATTTTTAAAAATCCAGTTCTCTTCTGATGGGCAGCACGATTGGTTCCATGTTCTTGCTATTGTGAACAATGCTGTGTTAAACATATGTATGCAAGTATCATTTTTTTATAGAGTGACCTGAGTTCTTCTGGGTATATTTCCAGTAGGGGGATTGCGGGACATTTTAACAGTCGTAAATCGACCGGTGAGCACCGAGAGATGGGAGGCAGAACCCTTTTCCAGCATTTGGAATTTTTTTTCACCATTGGTCATTCTAATCTTGATAGGCAATCTCTCCTGAGAAAGACCATCTTGCAGCTCCTTTGAGGAGCTAATTTTCTTTTTTTTCTTTTTGGCTTTTGATGTTTCCCCTATCTGATTCAAACCAGACTGGTTTTGTTTCTTTGTTTGTTTGAGTTGAAATCTCACTCTTGCTCAGGCTAGAGTGTGGCATGATCATAGCTCACTGCAACCATGACCTCTTAGACTCAGGTGATCCTTCCACTTCAGGCTTTCGATTAGCTGGGACTACAGGTGCACACCACAATGCCCAGTTAACTTTTTGATTTTTTGTAGAGACAAGGTCTTACTATGTTGACCAGGCTGATCTCAAACTCCTGGGCTCAAGCAATTTTTCTGCCTCGGCCTCTGAAATGCTGAGATTACAGGCGTGAGCCACTGTAGCTGGCCCTAGATTGGTTTTTTAATGATGGAATCAGATCACAAAAGTGTTTGAACATTTTAAAAACGTAAACCTTCTATGACTAAGAGAACAATGAACTACCATTATATTATCCCTGTGAGATGTTTGATTGGAAAGCATTCTGTCTCTGGAGTCTTCCAAATAGTTTGCAATGCCTTTATTGCTTGAATGAGGGGGGCTTGCTCTTAACACATCATCTCTGCCAGCCTCAAATCATCAAGACAATACCTGGAATATGTGAAAGAGATCAAGCCATGCAAGATGGAAGATGTGTCACTTCACACCATCTCAAATCAACCGCATTCCATCAGCATTTCCCCAATCGCTACGTGAAAATCCACACTCAAGCAGATCATATGAGTATGTCAACTTCTCCTTTGAGTGGTAACTACTAACCTCATGGAAACCAAGCCGCTTTCTTAGGTGAGTGAGTTTTTCATGAATCTTTTACTGAAACACTGATTTAAAGTGGGTCAGAAAACTTTCCATTTTTTTTTCAAACAAATATACTTAGAATGATATACCTGTACGTTAGTAGGCACATGCAAATTTGTTTTACGGGAGGCCTTCCCTTTGGTAATGCTGACTTCATCTGATACTCTAAGAATTAAGGTCAGCAAGTGACTGAAGTTTAAGGTCTGAGCGGATGTCACTGAAAAGTAAGGTCTAAAATTAAACAGGCAAACCAAACCACACGCCATGGTTGGGCTGTCAAGTTACCAGCTTTATTTTCTTTCAGCAATTTTGAAGTTAATATGATTTAGAGACAACCACAGAATATATTTAAAAGAAAAGATGCAGCATTTGATCCTGGAACAAATTGCTAACTGGTTTTTCTTCTTTAGGCAATATAGAGGATGCTATGGTGAGGTGACAACTTCACTAATTGGAAATACAATAAAATCAATACATAATGATATATTCCTTTATTCCAAGTGAATGTTTACTTCATTTCAAAGCCCTTTAGAGAATTTGAGATGATTTAGCACAAGAATGTAGAATTAAAAATATAAATTCGGCCTAGGGAACATAGAAGCAGAATCAAAAGTCAAGATTCAGGAAAAGAAAACTCAAAGTTATAGTAGGTAAGGGCCAATATATTTACCTTTGTCTCTGAGCTTTCAGACAACCAAAGAAAAAAGAAGACATGCTCAATTACATAGTCATCATTATTAGAAAGGAAGAAGCCAGTTAATTCCTTAAAAGAGGTAGATTTTTTTCCCCTATCATTACACTTTGAAACACATTTTTTTTTGTCTGGGGATTAAAAAAGATTCAGGACCCAACTCTACCTTAATAACTGTGTGCCCTCAGGAAAATTATATCATCTGTAGTTCAATGTACATATCTACAAAATGGAAATAACAGATAGATGACAAATATAACAAAGAAAATGTTTAAGATAAATTGACAGAGATCTATAAAGTTTATTAAACATTCTTAGTAATATAATTATGAGGGCAATCGTCATTAAGAAAGTTATCAACAAAAACCTTTACAACAGAAAGGCTAATGACTGTGTGAAAATCAGTGGGTGCCACGTGGTATGTGTCATAGGTCAAAGATATAAATACTGCCACAACATCAAATTAATGCATTCTCTTATTTCTTTTAATCTCTACAACAATCCTTTTGGATACTATTACCCAAATATACAGGCAAGAAAACGAAGGTTTGGTGGGTTTCACCGACTGGCCCAAGGTCATTCAGTAGACAGGTGGTGACCCTGAGATGACCAAAAATATCTTTGACTTTCAAGTTCATGGTCTTTTCATTATGGCAAACTAAAAATATTTCTATTGGAAAGCATTGAAAAAATTATTTTGCACCTGGCTTTTTGATATTCTAATACTTTGGAGTCTTAAAAATCATCAAATTATCTTTGGTTCAGCCATTTGGTGGCATCACCTCTTTCATTTACCCTTGATCATTATCTCTGCTTTATTGACGACCTCTCTCTGTCTAGTGCTGTGCCTGTGTCTAGATGATGCTATGTCTGTGTGTAGATGTATAGACTAAAAAAATTTCAACATGTATTTATTTTATGACACCCTGAAACAAGAGATTCCCATTAAAAAAATAAGGGAGGAGTCAAAAGAGGTACTTATATGCCTATGTTTTACTGAGGAACAAGGTAAGAGTATTAAGTGCTTAATTTCTTTGTTGGATTAGATCATTAGCCTTTTTCTTCTTTTTCTAAAAATGGGAGTTGAAAAAAGTAGAATTCAAGTGTGAGAATCACATGGGGAACCCTATATGATGGCTGTGAATCAGATAGGTTTTCGGTTAGTTCTGAAGAACTAGGACGTTATAATAATAATGCATTTAGCTATGTATTTAGTTTTTGGAAAAAACTTTACAGGAGCCAGGGTTTAGATATTTGATCAGTATTGCACTAAACCTCATGAACCTGATGCCAAGATGATAGCAGGTGAAGAAAAATTAATTTTGAAAACTCTCCGATATCATTTTTTAATGTTTGGCTAGAATTAAATGGTATATGTGTACCATAACTTAATTAGTCGCCTATTAATGTATTTGAAATTCATTAAAAATTATTCATTATTGATCAATGCAGTGATAAAAATCTTATTAGTCAGATCTTTGCTCAAATACGTATTATTACCATGGGATATGTAAGGATTTTTGCATTATTGCCTATGTTTTGCTAAAAATCTTAAAGATTATATAACTTCTTGCTTTGCCTGTCATGGGAACTCAGTTGAACTAGTTTAAGCACAAATGTCAAATTAATTATAAGGATATAAAGATGCCTCAAAGAAACAATGGCGGGGATTCAGGAAAGAATTAGAACAAGAGCTAAAAAACAAACAAATAGGGGTCATGGCAGTTGCTTTCTCAATCTCTCAAACTCCCTTTTCCCCTGAACTGTATCATTTCTCTCTCTGCAAATTCCTTTTTTCTGTGTCTCTGTACTTCTTGCTCTCTATTCCCATTGAAAGGACATAAGATAAACTGAGATGAACTATGGATATATGCAATGTCAATGAATCTCAAAACAAATATGATAAATGAAAGATATCAGACAAAGAGAATGTTCACTATATAATTTTATTATGCAACATTCTAGAATTCGTTGCTACAAAAGGCAGATCAGATCAGTAGTTTCCTGGAACAGTGAAGGGAAGGACATAAGTGAAAGATTACAAAGGAGCATGAGGAAACTTTTGGGGGTGGTGAGTATGGCCACTATCTTGATTGCGGTGATGGTTTCATGTGTGTATACATATATGGAAACGTACAAAGTTATCCACTTCAAATATGTGCAATAAATTGTCAATTATATTCCAGTGAAACTGCTAAGAAATTACAAAAAAAAGAAAGGACATAACTTAGAGTCAATATAACCAATGAGCAGCCATTTTAACATTGCTTAGCTTTGTCATGTTTTTCTAGCAGTTCACTTTAATTTACCCTCTAATCACTAGCCGAAGACAGAACAGGTTTCTCAGAGGTAGCTATTGATAATTGCTTTACAATCCCCCCACCCCAGCTTGTTTTATAAGCAAGTTAACCTAATCAACTCTTCATGACTTCATGACATAGACCCCATCAACATGGCAACAATCATGTGACTAGCCCGCCCATCTGCCTGCTGTCCATCACCTGACATCAGTACCTATGCTTACCCGTCCCCTTTGTGATGATGTGAAAAAGATGATCACTCAGTCATCTTAACAACCTGCCCCCATCAAAGGGAAGGTTTAAAACATTCAACTTCAAGCAGCCATATGCCATTGCTTTGCTAAGTACTAGCCAAGTCATGTGCTCATTGAGCTGTGGCCAGGCCATGTTTCCTAGCTTTGACCCCCTCCTCTACATTGGGGAGGTGAATCTCTTCTCTCTCTCTGTCTCTTTCTTTCTAATTTACTTTCTAGCCATTGCTTTGTTAACCTATGGAGTGTCCATGTGGCTCTTTGAGCTATGGCTGCCATGTTTCCTAGTGTTGGCCCCCTCCCCTACCTTGGGGAGGTGAATCTTCTCTCTCTTTAATTTACTTTTTATATAAGCCATATTTTCCAGTCTAACTTCTGGAAAATTTTTTGCATCTTCTGTGTGGCACTAGATCACAGACACTCCATGCAGATCTGATCTTACAGTTTGGAGGCCCCAATGGAATTTTTAACCAAACACCCATATTCTCAGGTCCACTCTGATAGGCAATTTTTAGTTCCAAGCCATATTTTCAGGATGATCTGATCGACTTGAGCCACATGTCTAATCAGATATGGTTGATCAGGATTATGTGGTACATCTCTGGGGTCCTGTTCTCAAAGAAACAGTTGGCTAAGCAGATATTAAAAAAGACAGAGAAAAAATCACATGTAGATGGCAAAGTCGTTTCTTTCCTTCATACTAAGGAATCTTAGTAAGGAGGTCTCCAGCTCTGAACTTTAATATTTCTCTTCAGTCTGAGTGATGTAAATGCTTTGTCTATTGAATTTTATTTCAATAATATATATATAATTTATATATGTATATATGTACATGTATATTATATAGTCCATATATGTATTTTTGTGTGTATATCTCTATATCTATTTTTTGATTAATCTCCACTTAAACTTATTAAGTTGTTCTGAACTTTGTGCAAAGCATAAATAGTAGATGTATATTACATGCTTATTATCTTTTCAGGATGCTTTCCTCTGAAAGAGTTAGACACAGACATTTTATGTCACCTTTAAAAATAATTATGTGATTTCTACAGGTCTGTGTGGATCCTGCTGAGTCTCTGTGGTTTTTAGACTTTTCTTTGGTACAATCTGCTGCATAAAGCATTGCTACCACATGTGGTGAGCTCAACATCTGAAAGTGAGAGACAGGGAGCCAGGGCCCTATCTGGGCTAAACACAGCATTTGCTGGAGATGATGGGTAAACAGCCGTCAAGTAAGTGGTTGGCAGGCGATTTGACACAGGTGAGAAATTAATTCATCTCCTGCCTTTAAGCTTGTTGCCAGAAGAGGTACTTCAGCTGGGTGCCAGGTACACAAACAGGAAGGCTCTACAAATGCTTTTGTTTGGGAGCCTGGATCTTAGCAGAAATGTATTGCTCACTGGTTATTCTAATTTACGAAACATCCCTATGCAACCATCCATCCATCCTATCTAATAAACATTTATTGGAGAATTACTGCAGGAATATACAGTTTTAGAAGGCGCACTGGTTTAGACCCTCAAAAATTCACAAACTAATAGGAAAGTTTTGGAGTTAAACACATCTGAATTTACTCTATTGCCTACTAGCTACATAACCTTGGTCAAGTTACTTAATATTATCTATGCCTCAAGTTCCTAATTATTAAAATGGCAATAATAATAATAATAGTACTTACATCATAAAGTTATTGTAAGGATTAGAGTAGATACTGTGTATAATGCTCTTTGTCCAGAACTATAAATGTTATATATTATTCTTTGTAATCATCTTCATCATATTTATTATCAACAATAATGAGTTCTTATGGAAGGTCAAAATTGTGTGCATTTTGGAATACATAAAAAGATAAATTCTGCCTGCCCAAGCTGTCACTCTAAGTAGGATACTGCTTCATCTGGGGTGTATCTGTGAAATAACAAGACATCTGAAGAAAGAAAAATCCAGAATGCCTTGCCTACTTGTTAACAAATATAACTTAGTTAAGCACTATAGTATCCAGATGGGCTAATTTTTTTGCTTTTTGTCTGTAGCTTGGGGCAGCATGTAGACATGGCTTTAGACTCATAAGTTTATGAATGAAAAATGGAAATTGTCCCAAGAGCTTATTCAATTAATCTCTTAGGTGTTAGAAACTTGTCTAAGTACCTAGACTTTATCTAAAAATATTCAGAGAAAGAAATGTTGTCAATGCCCTGGAAATTTATCCTCATCTCTAAATGAACTCATTCCAATTGCAAATCCAATTAATTGTGTTGTTTTATTCTTAAGCAATATCTTCCAAATCAACTAGGCCCCAAACTTTTTCATTATCTTTTCTCCTTCTCTTTCTACCTCCCTCTGAGTCCTGATCACCAATTTCAATGTGTTACCAAGTCCTATTGATTCTTTTGTTTTTTCATGCAATGGGAGAAGTTCTTTCCATCCTTGCTTGGGCCCCCACCCCCTCATGTTTTTACATTAGACATTGCCTCTCACTGTGGACTTCCTTATTTCTAGACCCTCATCCTTGAAGCCCACCTCCTCAAAGTCATGTCCATTTTTCTTAGCCATTGCTTTCCTCAAAAGTTTTCCTATGTAAAAATTTGTACCTATGTAAAGGATAGTTTGGGCTTCTCAGTTTTGCTTCAAGACCCTCCATATATAGGGCTGCCCCTCTTGTCCAGACTTATGCTTTGTAACTCCCAGCTCTAGTTTACTGTCTTTCAAACACAGTGTTCCCATTCTTTCTCCAAGTCTTTGCTTCTGTAAACTATTTCCTCAGAAAGTAAATGACCCTTTTCCTTTTGACTGTTGTATGGCTAAATGCTTTGAAAACTGTGCAGATATAAAAGTTTAAACTTTTTGTTTTTGAGTCGGAGTCACACTCTCTCGCCCAGGCTGGAGTGCAGTGGCACTCGACCTCCTGGGCTCAGGCAATTCTTCTGCCTTAGCCGCCCAAGTAGCTGGAACTATAGGCATGAACCATCACGCCTGGCAAGTTTTTTTGATTTATTGTAGAGATGAGGTCTTGCCATGCTGCCCAGGCTGGTCTCAAACCCATGGACTCAGACAATCCTCTCGCCTCCAACTCCCAAAGTGCTGGGATTACAGGTGTGAGCCACTGCACCTGGCTAAGAGTTTTAATTTTTGCTAGCAATGTATTATAGGAGAGAATACTTGAGAGGATAGGTCAATGACATGGGATTTGTGGCTGTTTAGTTATCTGTGGTCTGTGGGTCTCTAGGAAGTTCATGGATGGGATTCAAAGAACCTGTGAACTTACTAAAATTACATGGAAAGCTTCATGTGTGTGCATTTGTTTTCAGAGGGTGAATCCATAGCTATGAGTAAGAAGCATAGAATGTTTGGCAAGAAACAGCTTTAGTTATGGGTTTGAGTGGGCAAAAGAGGGTAGGAAGTAGGGACCTAGCCAGGCCAACATGATACTTGTCACTTCATGATACACCATAGTAATGAAGTCTTTTCTTGGGTGCTTCACTTGGGGGAATCCAAGGTAAAGAAACCAAGTCTCGTTGAAGGCTGAACCAAGCACTCCCAACAAGTAGAAGAATGTACCCAAAATGATCCTAGGCCCTTCAGAATGTCAGAGTCCCCAAGACTTTTTAGATCCAGATTAGAAAAGGACTTTTCTCATCTAAGGAGGCCAGAGATCACAGAAAACATACCTTTTTGAACTGATTCAGAACATTGATTTTGGGGTAGGATAAAATTATCTAGTTGCTGGAAGGGAATGTGGGACGTGATTGAAAGATTAAGAACTGGATTCTGGAAAGGACTGAGATTCTTTTTAACAGGACCACACTGAAGTGATTTCAGGTAGCAGTAACCTCCCAGCTCTAGTTTACTGTGAACTTACTAAAAAGAGGAACAGAGCAGAAGAATGTTCTTCAGAACATTTTCTTTTTTTTTTGAGTCGGAGTCTCACTCTGTCACCCAGACTGGAGTGCAGTGGCCGCTTCTGGCCACTGCAACCTCGACCTGCTGGGCTCCGGAGATCCTTCCACCTCAACTTTCTGAGTAGCCGGAATTACAGGCATGTGCTACCACGCCCGGCTGATTTTTTGATTTATTGTAGAGATGAGGTCTCGCTGCCCAGGCGGGTCTCGAACCTGCGGGCTCAGGCAAGGCAATCCACTCACCTCAGCCTCCCAAAGGCGCAGGATTACAGGCTGAGCCACCGAGCCCGGCTAGAACATTTTCTTGAAGAAGAAATTTGTGACTAGAGTTTAGCTATCTAAGTTTCATATCTGTTATCTTGTATGATCAACTTTTTTTGCTTTCATATTTGTTTGTCATAATTTTCCCTTTCAGTTCTTGATGAAGGTATTTTGGGGATGTGACTCAGGTTTTGAAGAAGAGGAAATTTAGGAAAGTGATAGGACGTAGTCGGAGGGTGATAGGAACTATCTTAGCTGGACTATGGAAAACACAGTGACGTGGCTGGTGGCAGATAAGAACCCTCTTTCTGCAGGACTGATTGATGTTTGCCCAAGGAGTCCTCCACTTACAGTGCTCCCACCTCCAATCGCTATAGCCTACCTGTCATTTGATCAGATTCAGATTCACGAGGCTATACCACTACACTCTCCTCCTAGAGCGGTGGTTCTTAACCATGGAGGAGGTGAGGGAGTTTTTATAAGCTAACCTCCACCATTCACTCCAATTGAGGACACATATTGTGTGTACTACTTGTTAAAAAAAGTGATTTAAATATTTTTCTGTCTCTTTCTGTGTATGAGTGTGTTTATCTTTTCCAGGAATACTCTAAGTTCTTTCAGGGTGGTTGTAATCAGACATATGGGTTGAAATCCCGGCTCTTCTACAATCTGTGCTATATAAAATGAATTATACAGACTTGCTGCACCATGGTTCTTCATTTTTAATTGAGTAATTGCTAATTGATGGTAATGTGATAAGCTCACCAGGTCATTTAAAAACACTGGATATTGAGAAGAATTGGAATTGGCAATACTTAAGAGCAGAAAGATATATTTAAGACTGAAGTAGTTAAAACAATGCACTCTAATTCCCATGTGCTAAATATAAAAAAAGTAAGGCTTAAAAAAAATGAACTCAAGTTTAGGGATAGTTCAATGATAAACTAGATCCTGTGTTAGAGCTATAAGGCATAAGAGGAGAATGTCTAACAGATTTCAGGTAATTAAGTACAAATAAGGGCAAGAGGAGGAAATTTACTATACATGATTTCTTTATTAAGATGAACTCTTAAAATTATTGAGGAAGGAAGAATTCTTAGTCTATATCACCTCGCAGAATAACCAACTGTTGCTGAGTTAACAAGGTAGGTTAATACTCTAATTTAAACTGCTGGGTTGCAGCACATTACATTTTGAACGTTAATAAAATAGATGGATTCTTAATAGTTAAGATTATTTTATGACATATTTTCTAAGGAAATAAAGCTTCAAGTTTACTTATAGAAACTACGCAAGCCAAAAGAGATTATAACTCAGTGATGATCTAAAAATAGATGGTGGTTTAGAAACTTTTATAGTCTTGTGAATATAAGTAAAACTGCCTGTTGTGGGAAAGCTATATTGAATAAAAAGAATCTAATGGCTTTGGAATTATGTCTCAAACAACATAATTATTAAAAGGACAGTTTGAAAAATGTGTCAAAGATACATTTTGGAAACATAAGAAGGAATTGAATTGTAATTAACATGAAATCTTCGCTGTTAAAAATAATTTTATTATTATTTATCTTTATTAAAAATAAAATATTTAGTGTCAACTAAAACAAATGGAAAGTAAAAATGATCAGAAAATACAGTATTTTTCAAAATGGTAAGGATCTTTTTGAAAATGGATATGACTGTGAACTTTGTTCTTCAGATGTCTTTGCTGTGGGAGTTTGCAGAGTACCACATCTTGGCACAGCAGAGGAGGAAATACGTACTCCTCTTTCTTGCATGTGACACTTAGGAGGCTTCTGATGCTCCTGGTTGCCTTTCAGGCATCTGAGCAAGAGCTCCAGACAGTGGGGCCCAGATCCTGTGGCACATTCCTGGTCACCAGAAAGACTATTGCCGTAACTTCACTGTATACGTAGACAAACGCACCTACTCTTGTGCCAGTCACAGAGTTTTGGCCATCACAGGTTACCAACTGTTCAAAGCGGGTTCAAATAAGGCAAATGCTGAGCTGTAACCAATCTGGCTCCATTTTCTGGATGCCAGTTCCTTTGTCCATAAATCTTCTTCAACCTCATGGCTACCCTGGAGTCTCTGAGCCCACTCTACTTTAGAAGGCTGCCCGATTCTCCTATTTTTCTTTGCTCAATTAAACTCTGTTAAATCTGTCTTGAGCTTTTTTCTTTTTAACACTTCCATAATCAAAACAATCTTCTGAGTTTCTGAAACCTTCTTAGAAAGCCACACTCCATTACTCTTAATTGCATGTAGCTACAGCTGAGTGTAAGTTTTGTTGTGGACAATGCTTGATGAAGCATGTGGCTCTTAGATCAGATGTCTCAATAGAGACTGAAGTGAAGAGGGGATTGAGGAAAATGGAACAGTTCGTTTTTCTTTGGTGAGAGTCACTCCACATTTGGATGAGGTGAGACCCATTCAGTCTTTTAAGCCCAGAGCAGAGAACAGAGACTGATAGACCATGCGGGGGGAGGGAAAGCTTCTTGCTGTCCATTGGGAAGGGAAACAGGTTAAAGAGGGAAATACACCAAACAGGCTGTATTTGCACTAAGGGAGGCTGGGTGCGCAGTGTCTTTAAAACATGGATTGTCTTTGAAAAAACTAGAAATTTACCTTCCATATGACCTTCCGTATGATCTATTGGGAATATACCTGGAGGAACTCAAATCATTCTACGAAGAAGATACCTGCACACATATGTTTGTGGCAGCTCTATTCATGATAGCAAAAACATGGAACCAACCAAGTTGCCCATTGAAACCGGACTGGATAAAAAAAATGTTGTACATATACACAATGGAATATTATGCAGTCATAAAGAAGGACAAACATGGACTTTGCAGCAACTTGGATGGATTTAGAGTTGGTCGTACTCAGAGATCTGTCACAGAAATAAGGAACAGAGTACCATATGTTTTCACTCATAAGTGGACCTTGAGCAATTATAATACTATAAGAAAGGGATTGACAGTATTGGGAAACTGTCAGGGGAATGGGGGTGGGATTGGCAGTTGAGGGAAACTGCTAGGGGAGGAAGGGGCATACCTCATTAACAAGGGTACCTGCATAATCAGCATTTGTATACCTAACCCTGAATTGTACCCCACATCCTTATAATAAAAATAAATAAATAAACTATCAAAAACAAACAAACAAACAAACAAACATGAATTGTCAAATTTCTCTCACCAGGCAGTCCAACAGTGTTGGAAATGCCACTATCTGAGGTACATTTCTTTGCCTACAGACAAGCTTTGCCATTCTCTGATGCTTTCTTTTTATTAATATAAATGCAGAGTGATATTAAATTATGCACACAGTGGTGTGGGTTATTTGATTAGAGACTTTCTTACTACTCTTAAGAACACCTAGAAATTGAGGAGAGGAAGTCGGGGGTTAGGGTGGAATGAGAAAAGGGTACAGAATAGAGTGTTAAAAAGACAAAGGAGATTTTCCTTCCTCTTCATGTGCTCCAGGACCAGACTTTGTTGTTTTGTTGTTGTTTTTTAGGTGGAGTCTCACTCTGTCACCCAGGTTGGAGTGCAGTGGCACGATCATGGCTCACTGCAGTCTTGACTTCCTGGGCTCAGGTGATCCTTTCACCTCAGCCTCCCAAGTAACTGGGACTACAGGCAACCTAATATGCTTGGCTTATTTTTCGATGATTTGTAGAGATGAGGTCTCACTATGTTGCCCAGGCTGGTTCTGAACTCCTGGGCTCAAGCAATCCTCCTGTCTCGGCCTCCTAAAGTGCTGGGATTTCAGGTGTGAGCCACCATACCTTGCCTAGTCTTTGGTATTCTTAAACCCTGGGTTTGTTAGGCTTAATTAGAGACACCGTGACCTGAAGCCACTCTTTCAGTTTCAGTCCCAGCTGCAGTTCTGGGCATCTCTCGTCACATGTCCATGCTTATTGTTATTAGTTTGGAGAAATAGTAAAATGTTCTATGCACAGTTTAAAGAACTGGAACCTGTAGAAGAATACCTATCTGATAATAAAATTCACCTGTAGCTCATCTCTTAAAGATAAATGCTGCTAATCTTTTGGTGTATTTCCCTCTTTCTGTGTCTATTGTCTTATGTGGTTGAGTCAGGTTGGTTATACAATTTTATATACGCATCTTTAAAATATAGAATTGTGTAATGCATATTACCACATGTGACTAAAAATCTTTGTAAATATCTTTAATGGGTATCTAAAATGCCTTTGTGTGTGTGGCTGTACCATAACTTGTTCAACATTTTCATATTACTAAGTAATTAGACTATTTCTAGTATTCTGCTCTAATACTGTAATGAACATCTCTGTGCATAAATTTTTGTCTCCACTTTGGATTATTTTCTTAGGACCCTACAAGTGAAGTTTATGGGATATGAGACTTTTGGGGAGTCATGTTCTGTATTGTCAAGTTGCTTCTTGAAAACCTGGGTTCCAATTTATATTCCTACTAGCTGAGAGAGTACAGTTTTTAGGATCTACATTATTTAATTTATTGAATGTTTTATTGAATCCTTTCCGGCACTGTTGTTATTGTTAACAACATAAACTAAAAGTTAATAATATTGACTTCAGTAACAACAAATATCTTGCTAATTGATAACACAAAGAATTGCATTTAGCTGTTATAATTTGTCTTTTCTTGAAGACTGGTATAGTTGAGTAATTTTTCTTATGTTTGTTAGTTCTTGATATGCCCTCTTCTGTGAATCATTAGATATTTTTTTTCTGAGTCTAGAAATGTATGGGAGGAATTGCTTACACTCTGACACTTGGAACTGTCTGGAAGAGGTTCACATTTGTAATGGGACCCTGTACTTAGGGGACTGAATCAGACCACCAATAGAACCTTTTATTAACTGTGACTGAAGAAAGTCTCTTCAATGGCTCTACTACAAACAGATATCCCAACGAGATCTCCAAAATCCGTTGGAATCTCTGGTGATAATTAACAAACCCCTGGGAAGCAGTGCTGTTTGCCAGGGGTTTTCTAACTGACACATTGCTGTTCTGTGTTGACCCATTAACTCTTTCCAATCAACTAGGAAATCGACACTATTAGTATCATCCCTACTTTTCAGGTGAGAAAAATAATGAATAGAGTACCTAAACAATGTACCCCAAATCTCATCACTAGTAGACTGCCCCTCTGAATTTTGAACCCAATGATTTTCACACAAATCCAATTTCTTCACCACTAGGCTATAGTAGCTTACCACGCATGCCAGATATACCATCTGGACAGGGTGAGTGGCCCTGCTCTAAACCCTCTTTACACTCAGTGTTTCTTTTTCATACTTTGTACTAAATTAAATAATTAACTGTGCAGCAAATTTCTTAAATGTTTATTTTACTGCTAGAATTTAAGCTCCCCGAGGGCAGACAATTTTTCAGTCTTGCTCACACCCTGTTCTCAGCATCTATTCCATGTCTCATAAGCAGTGTGTGCACTAAGTATTTGCTGGGGGAGTAAATAAATGTTCTCAAGATTAGTGTCATGTTTTCAATGGGTACTGGTTGGGGGCCAAGTTGATATCTGTGCTTGGTCAAATAATGAGATGTGAACAGCCAACTAGATGAGCTGCAGCAGTGAACAAGTGTGTTAAACTTGTCCTCGCAGGGGGTGAAAGCCCTCGGTTGATTCTCCCATGTTCTGTCCACCCTGTTCCTCTCTGTCACCGAGGGTACATCCTTGATGCTATCTTGCTAAATCTGTGAGCATGGACCAGCATTTCTATGACCCAGATGAGAATGAACTCTGGTAGCTTGGCTCAATCATGACACTTTGCAATATCGATGTATTAGGAAACATCTAGCTCACTCTGGGTGAGGAAGCAGATACGGAGAGATTAAAAATCTTTGCCAAGGCTCAGGCTAGTTCATGACAGAATGAGCTTCCTGCCTTCTGAGTCCTTAGCCTGTTATTTTTTCACTGCAATGTATGGATTTCATCATTTGAGCTAAGAAATTTCAAGCCAACTTTTGTGTCTTGTTCTAGTTTAAGCTCAGGCAACATACACAATCAAAGCACAAGGGCACGGCATCAAGAGGTGTTTGTGAGAGGCTCTTCGCTGATAAGATGACTCTGAATGAAGCCTCTAGGGTTCCTCTATACCAGCCTTGTGCAATAGAGATCTCATGTGAGCCACACACATAGTTTTAAACTCTTTAAAAAGTAAAAGGAAACAGTTTAAATTAATTGTAATACAATATTTTATTTAACCCAGTATATCTAAGACACTATCATTTCAACATGCAATAACATAAAAAAAACATTAAGATATTAGAAAAGACAATATGTGCCAGTACATGCACTACAATATGAATTATGTGATGCAATGATTAAAGGGAAATGCAGTCCTACCAAAACAACAAATTTGCATTTAACAGGAAAATATTTTATAATGCTTCACTTTTTAATTTTAAATTAAGCAAAGGGTAAAATTCAGTTCCTCTGTCCCACTGATCACATTTCAAGTATTCAGTAGCCAAAGATAACCACTGGCTAACGTATTGGACAACATGACTTTAGAGAGCAACTTGACAGAGATCTTTTCAGTGATGAATGACTCTTACCATTCACTTTGGGCTGGCCATAATTATCTGTGGAAGTCCTGGTCATTCTGGATCATTCTCAGACCTGAGGACTTCATAAAGATAACATTGATTCTTGGGTGTTATCTGATAGGGTGGGAGTGTGTTTATTAGTTTTTCTTTTTGGGTCTTTCCAAATATACATTAGAGAACACTTCATCATAGCTTGGCCTTTTCAGACAATAGAGTCTGGTAATTTGTTAAAAGACAAGTTTCAGGAGCCAGATCCTGGTTATGCCACTTACTGGATGTGTGACTTTGGTCATGCTCTTAATCTTTTTTGTGCCCCAGTCTTCTCATCTGTAAATGGGGATAGCAATAGTACTTCATGGGAGTTATTATGAAGAGTAAATACATTTTGGGGTGAGTTTTTATTGGGGTATAGGACATGGGAGGGGAAATACCACCTTGGGGTGTGTCCCTCTCCCTCAGGGATGTTTATTTTAACCTTCCTAGGATGGTTTTTTGGAAACTTTTTCTTGGAGCTGCTCTTGCTGACAGCAGCCTCTTCAGGTCCACTGCTGACTGGATCCTTGGAAGAGAATTTTCTCTTGTTTTTGGAGGAACTCCTGTTGACTGCCTCTTCCGATCATGAACTATTTTCTTTTTAGGTGACAATTTCTTCCTCCTGGAAAGATTTGTGCTGCCAGGTATCTCCTCAAGATCACTACTGACCAGCTCCTCCTTGGAAAAATATTTCTATTTCTTGGATTTGGAGGAAGAGATAGATGGTTCATTCGGTCTTTTATTCCATTCTCCTGAGGAGCCCTTGGGAGCTTATGCTTTTTTCATCTTTTTGGGTTTTTCACCTGTCCCTCCCAGTTGAGGCCTCCTGGGGAGGGGTAGCCAAAGTAAATGCCTTTCTACATGTATACTTACAAGTGTGATTGGCACACACTGTGCACTCAGAAGGTGCTACCTATTGTTATTATACCACACTCTAAATGCAGTTTCTGATCTCCAGGGCCTAGTGGGCACTGTTGTCTCTGCTGCAGGCATTCTACCTCAGAAATGCTGATTATCCAGTTTAGAGTTCACTTTTCTAAGGAAGACCACTTCTTACTTCTCACACTGGCTTAGATGCCTTCTGATGGGCTCCCATGACATTCTGGTCTGTTCTTTATGGCTCTTATCACTCAGTATGTGTCTATGTGCTTGTCTGATTCTCAGACCTGTGAACTTCTATCTCTCATTTGTTTTTTACTGCAACCTCAGAACTGGCATGTAATATTTGCATAATTATAAAAATAATATTAGAAGCTAACATTTATTGAGTACTCACTAGTTAAAGTTTAAGTAGTTTTCAATTGTCACTCTTTCAGGAAGGTGCTATTATTTTTATTTCCATTTCCATTTCCACTATTATTTCTATTTCTATTTTCAGGAAACTAAAGTTTAGAGAGGTCAAATAAATTCTACCAAGACAGCAGGATAGCAAATGGTAGAGCCAAAATTTGAACCCATCTTATCTGACTTTGGAGTTATACCCTTAGTAGATCATCTGGCTTGAGCAACCCACAAATGTGTCTGCCAGTGAAACCTCAGACATTTTAGACTAGAAGTCATATTTTTGGCTCAAGATCCCAGGAGGCTAAGTTTAACTTCTTTGTATCAATCAACTCTGCAGCAATCCTAACTTCTTCTTCTCTCTCACTGTCCTGTGGTCTGCACGTAGGCATTGTGCAATTGTGGTTACAAAAACTGAGCAAGATTTTAATTTTGAAGTTTAATCAAACTCACACAACCCTCCATTCTACCTAAGCCTTGCCATTGACTTTGACTAAAAGTCAATCAGTGGTAGCTATCAGGGACTGGAGAGAGGGGAAGATGAGGAATTGTTGTTTCATGGGCATTGAGCTTTAGTTTTGCAACATGAAAAAGTTCTGAAGATCTGTTGCACAGTAATGTAAATATACCTAACACTAAGGATTGGTACGTTTAAAATGGTTACATTTTATGTTACATATTTTAAAACCACAATTGAAAGTTTCAAAAAATTGTTTTAAAAAGTCAAAGTCAATCATGCTAGAATGTGCACTTTCTTTTCTTTTCTTTCTTTTAGACGCTTGGAATTATATTTTGTGAACAACTGCTTCCTACTGGTTTGAGCATAGCTTATCCACTGTGAAAATCTGGTTAAATGTCAATCCTGAAATTCCTAAATTTTTACTGACATTCCCTCAAAATGCCTAATAACTACATTTATATTAATAGAGTATATTCTATGTTTAAGCCCTTGATACATTTTACAGAATACATTTTAAAGCAAAAGTTGTTGGAGCTTAGAACATAATACCCCAAAGTGTGATGCCTTGGCCTGCTGAGTACTTTGAACTAAAGGAGATTAAGAGGGCTCAGAAGTAAGGTCTCTCTGACCTTGTCCCTCTTCCTTTTCTTCCCCATACGAATCATAGAAACTAGAACTTCTCTTCCCTAAGGCAAGTCATAAAACCTAGCAAGATCTCTGATCTCCTCCTTTTTCCCTTCAAGATCCTTATATGACAAGTGTCCTACCCATACCTGGGGTTTGGTGGGGGGAGTGTTGGGGTTGGGAGGGTGAGGGGATGGAGGATGTCTTACAGAGACACAGAAAACAATCTGAACAAACAGACCTTGTTGAAATCCTCCCAGTTTATCACTATTATAGACTACCTTTTACTATCCAATCATATTTCTCTTCAACTATCCATTTCCCCCCCCCCATCAGACTTAGCATAAACATACACGGTTTTACCTGGGTCTTTGGGTCTTCATTTCTGAAGGCTCTGTGTTGTGTAAACTTTGCTAAATAGATTTGTTATGTTTTCTTTTTTTGTTGTTATTTAGTTTTTATTTCTCTGCAAGACAACTAGACGTGGAAGGGAATAAGGACAATATGGAGCCCAAAGAATTGTAGCGAGAGCATAAAGATTACAGGGATACTGAGAGCAAATGGGATATAGGGGGTGCTCTCCTGAGCTACAGAAGGAATGATCTAGTAGTTTAAGATAAAACAAGTCAAATTCATTAGAGTTGTCCAAAGTCAGCAATGGTGATCTTCTTGCTGGTCTTGCCATTTTTGGACCCAAAGCCTTCCATGGCTTGCACAACATTCATGCCCTCTTTCACCTTGCCAAAAACCACATGCTTGCCATCCAACCTTTCAGTCTTAGTAGTGCAGATGAAAAACTGGGAACCATTTGTGTTAGGTCCAGCACTTGCCATGGACAAGATGCCAGTACTTGTATGCTTCAAGATGAAGTTCTCATCACCAAATTTCTTCCCACAGATGGACTTGCCACCAGTGCCATTATGGTGTGTAAAGTCACCACCCTGGCACATAAACCCTGGAATAATTCTGTGAAAGCAGGAATCTTTATAACCGAATCCTTTCTCTCTAGCGCTCAGAGCACGAACGTTTTCTGTTGTCTTTGGAACTTTGCAAACAGCTCGAAGGAGACATGGCCCAAGGGCTCGCCATGGATGGCGATGTCGAAGAACACGATGGGGTTGACCATGGTTGATGGTCAAGCTCAAGGTGGCAGCGTCTGCAAAGCTGTTTTATTTTGTTAATGTGTCTTTTGTCATAGGGATGTCAGCCATGACCCTTGTAATGAGTAAGGAAAAGATATTACTGTCCCCTTCTCTACAAAGTTCTAGAGAGGGAAAGCAATTGTCTAGCTCTTTAAGAGGGCTTTACAAAGGTTTGTGCTTAATAAAAGTTGTTAAAAAAATGTTCTTTTTGAGTCGGAGTCTCACTCTGTTGCCCAGACTGGAGTGCAGTGGCACGCTCCTGGCCATGGCAGCCTCGACCTGCTGGGCTCTGGCGATCCTTCTGTCTCAGCCTTCCAGGTAGCCGGGACTACAGGCACTACCACATCCGGCTAATTTTTGGTTTATTGTAGAGATGAGGTCTGCCAAATTGCCCGGGTGGGTCTCGAACTCACGGACTCAGGCAATCCATTCATCTCCGCCTCCCGAAGTGCTGAGATTACAAGCTGAGCCACCGAGTCCAGTCAAAGAATGTTCTTACTGATTTTCAAACAGAGGAAGTACTAGTCAACTTGCGCCTGAACTGTCTTTCCTCTTATCAACTGCCGTCATCTGGTGGCAAATTTGAGGAATAGCAGCAACCTTTAGTATGGAAAGTGATCTTCTCTTTTTATGATAGGCAAAATGGATGGTAGTTTGACTGTGTTTGCCTTTAGCATGTGATCATGAAGTGATTCTTAAATCCAATCTGAATAAAGTTAGTAGTTATTATAAACTAATACTTTAGGTCATCTGTCTTCAGTAATAATATTAATAACCAATATTTATTGAAACTGTACTGAAGACCAGGATTTATTTTAAATGCTTTACAAGGATTGTCTTATTTAATATTTATGAAAATTCTATGAGGTGGAGATCATCAGTATCTTCTTTTATCTCATTGAGGCATTGACAGGTTGAGAAATTTGATCAAATCGCACTACTGATAAATGGTAGAGCCGTATTGTAACACTAAGAGATCTGATTCTTGTACCTACACTCTTAATCACTGCTTTACTATGGACAACTAAGCTAAGCCAGCCAACAAGGAGGAATAAACTGGAAGTGGGAGATTTGGTTGTGAGTTTTAGCTTTACTGCTGCCTAGTTAATTAATAATTTATTATTCCAAGCAAGTCTTATGTCAACAGGCATCTGATCTTGGCCATATTTTTCTTCTTTGGGTGTCATTTTCTCTTCTATAAAATTGTGAGATTGGACAGAATAATTGGTTTTCAAGCCTGGACTAGAGACGTTCTAGAGGTTCCATATACATGAGAGAAGAATGGGAAGAAAGGGAGTGTATGGCTGGTGAGATCGAGAACCTTCACTTCTTTTGCACAACAGTCTTCTAACTAAGGTTTCGGGTCTACGAACAATATAATGGCTAGAGGAAAATATAGAAACAATGGGGCCAAACTCTTCTGAGGACTCAGAAACACTTGGTGGAAAGAACATGCTTAGACAATGGTAGGTGGGGAAAGTCGCTGAGACCAGGTTCCACTTGATCTTCAGGAGATAAACGATAAAAACTCCACTTCTATTTGAATGCTTCAGTTTGGTGTTTTGAAATACAGTTTGTTTCTATGGAATATTTAGAATATGCATTTATAATATGATTAAAAATAGTACAAAGAAGCTGGGCAAGGTGGCTTATGACTTATCTCAGCACTTTGGGAGGCTGAAGTAGGAGGATTACTTGAGGCCAGGAGTTCAAGACCAGCCTGAGCAACATAGCAAGACTTTGTCTCTACAAAAAATAGAAAAACTTGTAGGGCATGGTGGTGCATGCCTGTAGTCCCAGTTGTTCAGGAGGTTGAGTTATGATAGAGCCACTGCACTCCAGCCTGGGAGTGAAAGCTCTGTCTCAAAAAAAATTGTTTTTAATTTAAAAAGTTAAAAAGAAAAAAAGGACAAAGATATTTGTCCCTGGAAAGTACATAAGAGGAAAGCTATTTGTTTTATATTTAGAATAGGGTGCAGATTTAAAGGTAAAATTTTTTATGCTTTTTCATGCTTTAAGACCCTTTAAAGTTGTTTTTTTTTAAATTTTTGGGGGTGTAATTCAATCGAAGTAGTTAAAAAAAAAAGCAAATCATGCAGTACTAGTCTTTTTTTTTTTTTTTGAGTCAGTATCTCATTCCTACGCTCACTGCTGGGCTCAGGAGATCCTTCTGCCTCAGCCTTCCAAGTAGCTGGAACCACAGACACATGCCACCACACCTGGTTAATTTTTGATTTATTGTAGAGATGAGGTCTCACCAAGTTGCGCAGGCTGGTCTCGAACCCATGGGCTCAGGCAGTTCTCTCACCTCGGCCTCCCAAAGTGCTAGGATTATAGGTGTGAGGCACCACACCCGGCCTCAGTATTAGTCTTAAGCTTTCTAGTCATATTTTGCCAACCAAAAATACATTAGTAATTTTATAGGTATATTTACATATCATTTTACTTTATGTCATATTATTTCAATTATTCTATACTTCTGATTGCTCATTGGGCATATAAATCCCGGGTAGCAGATTTTATCTCAAAAGTTGAAATCTGTACCCATTCCTACCACAGTGCCTCCTGCATAGTAGCTATCCTGTAACTGTTGAAGAAATATTAGTCCTTGACTGAAGGAACTTGGATTTTGGGCCTACTGAATGTTCATTTACTTCATTAAAAAAATTTTTTTTCCTCCGTTTACTGACCCCCCCCCCCCGTTTTATAGACATAGAAATCAAGGTGAGGGAAATTGCATTGTTTTAAAGTGTTCTTTATTGAAAGTTGATCAGAAAGAATCAGAACCTAGGTTTTCCTGATGACTCTGTGATTTCCAAAAGTCAATTTCCCAAAAGTCAATCCATCAATTGGTCAATGTACTGTGTTTGTTTCTCTTTAACTACTCGGCTTTGATGACCTACTTTCAGTTTAGTTTCAAAACTGCATCTTGAGGGATGTTCACTTTGCTCTTGTCCCAGCACCTGCTGCTGCAGTTGGATACTCAGGGATGGAGGGAGGTGATGCTGAGGGGGGCATGGGATGGCGGTGGGAGCTTGTTCATAGCAAAAAGGACTATTTATAAGGCATCTCTGAAGTGCATTCAAAGTGCTTCATGAATATATGATTGTTTTCCTTTTTTTGTATCACAGGGTTGAACTAATATTTCTCAACTTATTAAACATGAACATCGGTTGACTCAAGTTCCCCTTCCCCTTCTTTCTTGCCCTCCCTCTTTTATCTTATTCCCACATCCTCTTCTTGCCTCTTGCCACCCCATCCCTGGCAAGCACTGAAATGAGCTTAACGTGTGTTTTTGCTTGTATCAGTTCTTATAAAATGGGTATTGTTTTGTGCACGTGTATTTTTTTCTCACTACCCAAAATGATATTGTGTGTTATAGATCTCATTCTGTTTCTTACTTCATTTACTCAGGACGATGTCAGAAGGGCTGCAAGTTGCTACGTGCACACCTTGACTGCTGTTTCTGACCCCGTGGTGTGCATTCTCCATACTTTATGCGGCTCCGGTGATAGATTTCAGGTTGCTGCCAACTCTTCCTCTGCTCCTACCACAAATAACCTCGCATACATGCTCTTTTGCAGACCTGAGTAGGAATTTCTGTAAGTTTTGCACATAGGAGTAGAAATTCTGAGCCATAGGATCTGGCGAAATCTCCTCTATGGAGTCATGCCAGAGTTCTTGTCAATCTTCTCTCGCTCCAGAAGTATAGGAGGGACCTTATGTCTAGCTCTAGATGTTTGCTAAAACTACTAGGTGTCAACTTGTATCTCATTGCTGTTTTCGTAAGCTTTTTTTAAATTACAACTAACTTCAAACATGTCTTTTTAGGCTTGTTAGCTTTCTGGATATTTTCATTTTATTGTTGAATGGTAGAATTTACTTGTATATTATAAATCCTAGTTGTTTAGACTTGTGATACCTGTTTGATACTTTGGAAAGGTCTTCTCTGAATGTGTGGTCTATTTGTTAATGTTTCCATGGGTGTTCCTAATTGAACAGAAATCCATAATTTTGGTGTAATAAAATTTACCCATATTTTTGCTTCATTGTTGGAGATTATAAGAGGTGCTTCTCTCCACCTAGGTGTCAGGGGTGTTCTATATTTTCTTCTGTTAACTTTGGAGCTTTACTTTTTTTTGTTTGAGAAAACAGGATTTATTGAGAGGACAGAAAAGCTCCCAAAGTGGGAGGGGACCTGAGGGAGTTTCCCTGGAGCTTTACTTTTCACATTTAAATCTTTACTCCACCTGAAGTTTACCTTGTATTTGATGTTAGGTGGGGATCGAGTTTTGTTTCTACCCATAAAATGAGTCAATTTTCTCTGTACCATCTTCTAAATATTATATCTTCTCCCATTGACTTAAGGGGCTCTTAAAAATAATATATTAAGTTTTCCTATGTATATGAAACTGTCTCTAAGTGTCTAATCTTTTTCATTAGTTTATTGTTTTGTTTTGTACCAATACTATACTGTAATAACTTATTCCTATGGTATTCTGGGAAGTCTTTATATCTGGTAGAGCAGGATACCTAGCTTGTTTTGTAGGTTGACTTAACTAACTGTTAACAGTTATTCTTTCATTAATTTTTGATTAAATGAATTGGTCCCTAAAGAAAAGTAACTCAAGTATAAGTTTTATTTGAGATTACATTAAATATATTTATTAATGGGGAGAATTGACCTCTATATAATATCAACCATGCAGTCATGGGCAAATAATGCATCTCTACTTATTTAGATCATTCTTTGTGTTCCTTATTGAGTTAAAAAAGTTTTCTTCAATGAAAACTTCTCAGTTAAGATACTGGATAATTTTGTTGCAACTCCAAATGTTATCTAATTTTAAAAACATATTTTGCCGTTGGTTATTGCTGATGTTAAATGAATGTTACTGCTTTTTTCTTTCAGCTTGATCTTATACGCTTCCACTCTGCTGAATGCTCTTATTGATTTATTTCTTTTCTTTTCTTTTTTTGAGTTGGAGTCTCACTCTGTCGCCCAGACTGGAGTGTAGTGGCCGCTCCCGGCCACCGCAGCCCCAACCTGCTGGGCTCCGGCGATCCTTCTGCCTCATCTTTCCAAGTAGCCGGAATTACAGGCATGCGCTACCACGCCCGGCTGATTTTTTGATTTATTGTAGAGATGAGATCTCGCTGCCCAGGCGGGTCTTGAACCCGCAGGCTCAGGCAATCCACTCACCTCAGCCTCCCAAAGGCGCGGGATTACAGGCTGAGCCACCGAGCCTGGCTCTTTTCTTTTCTAATAGTTTATCTGTTGATTCTATTGATATTTATTTGAGGGATAATCGTGTCATCTGTAAATAATGATAGTTTTATCTCTCCTTTTCCAATGCTTGAACCTCTGTTCTCCCCACCTCCCCCACTATATGTTGTCTGGGACCTCTAATGCCATGATTGACATAGTAGTGTGTGTGTGTGTGTGTGTGTGTGTGTGTGTGTGTGTGTGTGTGTGTGGTGGGGCGTGGTTCTTTGCCTTGTTTCTGATCTTAAAGAAAATGCACACAATTTTATCTTTAAAAAGTGTTGTATGCTGCTGCTTTTTGTTTATAACTGTTATCAAGTTGAAACATAACTTAGTTTGTAAAGAGTTGTTTTAGAAATTATAGTTGATGACATTTTTCAGATGCCTTTTCTGCATTTATTAAAATCATCAGATGGTTTTGCTCTTTTACTCTATTAATGTGGTAGATTACATTAACACATTTTTAAAAAGATGAACAATTTTTATCACTTCTGGGAGGGAAGATCCATGTGATCTTAGTATATTATTTTTGTCTTAGTCCTCTTTGGATTTGCTTAGCTAATATCTTACCCAGGACTATCCCATCTATATTCATACATGAAAGTGTGAGTAGAAATTTTTGTTTGTATAGTTTGTAAATGGTTTTAGAATGAAAATTACACCAGTCTCATAAAATATATTGAGTAGTGTTTGCTCTCTTTCTATTTTCTGGGCAATCTTTAAAGTGAGTGTTAACTCTGCAACTCTCTTTTCATAACATTTACCTGTAAGGGCTTCTAGGATTTTTGGTGGTTTTAAATTATTATCGGTGGCTCAGCCTGTAATCCCGCGCCTTTGGGAGGCTGAGGTGAATAGATTGCCTGAGCCCGCGGGTTCAAGACCCGCCTGGGCAGCGAGACCTCATCTCTACAATAAATCAAAAATCAGCCGGGCGTGGTAGCGCGCGCCTGTAATTCCAGCTACTTGGAAGGCTGAGGTGGAAGGATCACCAGAGCCCAGCAGGTCGAGGCTGCAGTGGCGGGGAGCGGCCACTGCACTCCAGTCTGGGCGACAAAGTGAGACTCCAACTCAAAAAAAAGAAAAATTATTATCTACATTCATTTAATACTCATATTTACTTATATTTATCACAAATATGTTTATAATATGAATATATTCATAACAAGAACATATTCCATGGAAATGTTTGTGATCAGTTGGCTATTAGTAAATTGGTCTGTTTCTTTTCTTGGCCATCCATTGAGGTATATGTTCTTTTTTGTATATTTAGCACTATTCTGTCATTTTAATGAAAATAGTTCTAAAAAATAGGCCCTTTGATAAACTTTGAAATAAATAATTTCACTGTTGATAACACACATTTAGTCATACTGAAGTATTTGTATGAGGTGGATGGAAAGATTTGCACCAGGATTTCGGTGAGAGAACTGACCCTGTGAGATGGAAGTTCTAACTCTGACACTGCCCTGACTCTTTGAAGAAGGATTTTCCAGCATGTCTCTGTCTAATAGCCAAATGCAGATGATTCATTAAGCAATAACATAAATATTGAAAGACTAAACTATTTAGTTTGTTGAACTTTGCTGTGTTTTCTCCTTGCCTTGGCTGCCAGGAAACTCCTGGCTAGGTTTAGTACCTAATAGCATGACCATCTTTCTCCAAGTTTTGCATTCCTTCTCTCATCTATGTATTTCAGATCACTCTCAGACTCTTTAAATGCTCCAAAATCGTTAAGAACACCTAAATCTCAAGTGACTGATTATAGTATTTGATTTTGTAGGTTCACTATCTTCAACACAGAGATAAAGACAACCTCCTGCAAGGTAGTTGTGAGGATTAAATGAGACCGAGGATGAAAAGAGAACCCCTAAAACGGAGGGGCGGATGCAGGGCAGTCTACTGGGGCTCACTCACTTCCTAAATGACTCACTTCTACACATCAGTCTCAGAGGGGGCACAAATTCCTGCTTCAGCAAAATTATAAATGACTACGTCATGGGCTTTTGGAGTCACTTGTGAAGAGTCAAAATTGTAATACCGAGGGTCTACCATATGGCTCTTTGAGGGAAGCAGGAACCGCATAACGATAAACACACATGGTGTGCATACTGCAGAAGGAAGGTGCTCCAGAGGTCCCAGTGAATACTCTCAGCTCGCACTCCCAGGATGCTCTTGGCTTTTCCGACCTGCTTTTAGTTATCCTCCTTCCTCCTCAGGCTGATGTGGAAGGATGATTTCCTGGCTCAGATCCTCCACTATTTCAGCCAGTTTGAAGTTTGGCAGCTCAGGCTGGAAGGTCTCAGTGACGTTCCTGCAAACAATTGAGGAACTGAGAGCAAGGTGGGATCCCCAGCACAGAGGGAGTGATGCTTCTAGATTCCGCCCAGTCTGATGAGACTTTGATCTGCTATAATGTGCAGAACTGAGGCTGGGGCCTCCCAGGGAAACCCCATGAGACGGTGGCAGGAAGGGACAAAGAGAAGTGAGAGAAAAAAATAGGCAACAAAGAGAAATACCTGAAACTAGTAACATACATGAAGTTTTTTAGTGTTTTACTTTTTCCGTTGACTTTTTTCCCCCTACATTTTTGCGACTTAATAATTCTCCAAATTATTTTGTGATGCTGTTGTAATCCTTCTTTACTGAAAAACATTATGTAGACTAAATCAAAATATGCCATAGTGTTGGAGTTTGAGAACTGGAGTTTAATACTCCTCCTTAAAAAAAAAAATTCCTCCTGCTTAGAAATGAGTATTTGTTCTCAGTATTAAAAAAAATTCCTTTCTTTTTTCTCCATTCTTTCCTCCATCCTCCACCCTCCACATTTTCATCCCCTCCCCCAGAACCCCTCACAGTCACTCCTTGCACACATGTGTGTGGTGATGAATAAAACACATTGATGAGTGTCAATGGAGAGTGGTGAGAACTGCCATTTGTCACTGGGGAAGGCTGGGAGCCAAAGGAATGTGTAATACAAGAAGCTTATTATTTTTTTTTTCAGATTTCTTTTCTCTTTCCTTCTCTTGACTTTGTTTCTTTACCCTATACTTATGTGTGTGTGTGCATGCACGTGTGCTTGTGCAAGTGTGTGTGTGCGTACGCGCGTGTTTACATGCGTGGTGAGAGGGCTTTTCTTTGTGGTAAAGTATAAATGCTTCATCTTGGTATGTGCCCCTTGCTACTGTGGAACATTCCCATTCAAATGAGTCAAGCAGAACAGTGGGTCACTCTGACTGACACGTTTTGTCAAGTGCCCTTGGTTTGGGAGGTTGAAGGCCAGGAAAAGCTGGTCAACAGGTGGCTGTTTTTCTGGCATGGCATTTGTCCAGTTCTCCAAGGTGCCCCCACAGTTGCTGCTTCTGGAAGAGGATATGGAAAGACAGGGGGAGTGGGAAGAGGAGACAGAGGCCCTGAGGGCTGTCACATATGCTGAACAGCTGAGTCAGGCTGGGTAAGGCAGCTACAAGGTCATTGCTGTGAGCTTAGGTCACTGAGTGGAATTTCTCTGACCAGAGTTCTTTGCAAAGGAAGGAAATATGCACATGGCCTTAGAGGATGCCACTCGTCAGAATTTGATTGTAGTCTAAGGGCTGCCAAAGACCACAGAGACCCCTTCCTTCAGGTACCTCCTGGGTACCTGAATTTTGTGTGTGTTGATTAAAGGAAAACTTTAAAAAGCCATTGTGATGTGGCTACTGGTGTATTTCAGTGAGAACTGAGAAAAGAGACACGAACCTTTAGCTCTTTTTATACAAAACAATTTCAAGTTGTCTGCCTAGGTCACCTTCACTGCACCCTTCTTTCCCAGCTGACCCCAGAGAGGACTGGAGGAAGTCTGGGGAAGGGGTGGAGGTCCAGGCTGGGTTAATGCTCAGGGTGGAATGAGTTTGGCTGTCTTTGTAACTTGGTAGTAAGGAAAAGTTGAAAAGTGAATGACTTGTTTTTAAAGAGTCATGTAATGGGTGTTAATGTCCAGATCACTGGGGTCAAAACAGCTGTCAAAATAGCCATAATAAAATTTTGGATACTCAGGCTAATATGATAAAAGAGAGAAATAAGAACATTCTAAACAGCAAAATTAAAGATACATGAAGATTTTTCTCCTATATAATTTTTTCCCTAGGATTATGAGAAAACAAGATAATCTACATTTTTACTCATTGAAAGAAAATGCTTGCTGTGATGGTTAATTTTTAAGTGAGCCACAGGGTGCACAGATATTTGGTCAAACATTATTCTGGTGTTTTTGCGAGGAATGCGATTAATGTTTAAATTGGTAGACTGAGCCAGGCATAGTGACTCATATCTGTAATCCCAGCACTTTGAGAGGTTGAGATGGGAGAATCACTTGAGCCCAGGAGTCGGAGACCAGCCTGGGCAACATAATGAGGCCTTATCTCTACAAAAATAAAAATAAAAAATAAAAAAAAATTATCTGGGTGTGGTGGCACACACCTATAGTCTCAGCTACTCAGGAGGCTGCAATGAGTCGTGATTGTGCCACTGCACTCCAACCTGGGCCACAGAGTGAGATTCTGGCTCTAAATAAGTAAGTAAATAAGTAAGTAAGTAAATAGGTGGACTGAGGAAAGCAGCTTATCCTCCACAATGTGGATGGGCCTCATTCCATCAGTCGAAGGCCTGATGGATTTAAAAAGTTGATTATTCCCTGAGTAAGAAAGAATTTCTCCCGCCTGATTAACGTTGGGGGTGGAACTGTACTATTGTATATCCTGAGTCTTTAGCTTCCTGCAGGTCTTGAGTCTCGTCAGTTTCCCTAATCACGTGAGCCAATTCTTTATCATTAATTTCTCTCTCTCTCTTTTTCTTCTTTTCTCTCTCTCTTTCCCTCCATATATATATGTGTGTTTATATATATGTATATATATTCACCTATTCATACATAATGGTTCTGTGTCTGTGGAGAACCCTAATATATCTATGAAAGAATTTAATTTTTTGTGTGTGAAGAATCTACCTGGGCATGGTCTTCTGAGCCAAGCTGTGGACTATCAAGAAGTGTGGGGGTATTTACATGTGCTTGTATATCTTGAAAGTATTGTTTCATAAGTGTACTCTTTATTTATAATAACTTTTTCTATTAAGAGAACAAGAATTCCTGTTATTTCCGTTGAAAACACTAAGTCCATGAGACCCACTTATAGGCCTTCTATAAAGAAATAACTAAAAATTATTTGGAGATGGATGAAAATGCAGCTATTACTAGTTTTCTGAGAGGAAATGGGTTGACACAGTAGTAAGAGGGATTTATGTGGGACATAAAGAAGTGTGTTGAGAAGCAAGGTTCTGTCAAGAATGTGGATGAAGCTTGTTTCCTTGGAACAAAGGATGGTCAGAGCAGGGTCCATCCAGGGTCTTCAGTGACCAGACCTACCTTTCTTTCCATCCCTTCCCTGCAGGGACACTGAATGGAGGTGGAGTCAGTGATAGAACACAGCCCTGTTTTTGAAAGAGTCATCAGTCTTTTACCTCAATGGGTGGTCATGTGTAGAGCAGAAATGGAGAAATCTGATTCACAGAAAATCACCAAACTGCATTTCCAATAGTGACTGGTATTCTCTCCTTAAATTTTTTTAGTCTATTTTGAATGTAGCTTCCATGGGGGTTGGAAGTGGGGGTGAGGTAGGGCACCATTACTTTTTATTATAAACTTAAAAAATATAAAACTTATATATGTGTAGTTTTGAGAAAAAAATGTATATTAAAATAAAAAATATCTGCTGCTTACTTTTTGTTAAGAATAATACATGCTAACTGGACAAAATTTAGAAAATTCAGAGAAGTCCTTCCCCCACAGAATCCAATGTCTAGAAATATTAACTGTTGATCTTCATTCTAGATTTTTCCATATTTTTCTCAACATATACATACATGTATTTTTGTTTTTAACAAAAACAAAACTGGATCATATTAGGTTGCTTTTGTGACCTAACAATATGTCTTTAGAACAAACTCCTGAGTGTCAAGTATATGTATTTGATACTATATTATAGAATTTCAGTGTTAAATGCCTTAGGTAAAAACAGATACAGAGTACAGGAACTGAGCCTTGGGAACATCTGAGTCTGAGTCTAGGCCTTGTATCTCTTCTGTCTTTGGTTTCCTCTTTTGTAATTAGTTCATTATCTCTTCCTGAACACTAGTGAGAAATACTAGGAATAGTTATGATACTTCACATCTTTCTATTTCAGTTCTCCAAGGAAATACGTCTTTAAATTTTACAGTCCACAAATCCAGACTCCCATGAAAGGGCTCACCAGGGGTGGCTTAAACTAGACAGTAGTGCACAGTGGTGAAAGGTTCTCATGGAAATCTGTTGAATGGAGGGAGGATGGGGTGATTTTAAGAAGAACAGCCAAGGGAGGGAAACTGAGCTGTTAACAGAGGAAGAGAGGATTCTTGGCAGAGAAGATAATAGCTCGATGGATATGTATTGATAAATTATGCTCTAAAGAGTATATACAAATATCCGCTCCCAACTATGTATGAGCTACCTGTTGGTCAACAACCTTGTCAGTTTAGGGGATTACCATCAAAAAGAAAATCTTTGATGGATTGTATTCATGGGATTTTCCTGTTGGTTTAAATTCCTGCCAGGTAAATAGCTTCAGTCTTATTTCCTTCAGCATCCATGTGCTGTCATTTTCTCCTGACATCCACCTGATGCGGAGGTGGGGGCCATTGTGAAGGTGACCCAGAATCATCATATTTGACTAGCGTGATGTCACGGGCTGCCTCTTACTGGCATGGGAATGATGATAATACAGGAACACACATGAAGGGACATAGCAGCAGTAGCAAAACCACACGCCCTGCTGTGTGGCCTAACCTAGATTTCTGCCCCGAAGAGGGGCTGTGGCAGGATGAGCAATCACAGCCCGTGGGCAGGGTGCCTGATTCTTTAATTCCACTTGATTTCTTACTGAAGTGAGGAGTTCGGTCTTGTGGGACTTTTGGACGCAGATATCAAGATCAGTCAAGCTTACCAGAAAACATACATTCTGTCTTTTTAGTTGTGAGCGAGAGCAGGAATACATTGGCTTCCCTCTTTTATGAAACTCAAACAGAAACATGAGTTTGAGTTGTATTTCCAAGAGACTGAATAAGATGGGTGCATGAGACCCTGGGTTCGGATGCAGGCTGTGGCTACAACTGCTTCCATCCTGTGACCCTCAAAGATGTGTTGGTCAAGGCCAGGGTAGGAGTAGGGGAGGAGCCAGATGGGACCGTTCACCTCGTGTTCTCCAACACTTGCGAGAAGTGCCATGACCTACCAAAGGAAGAATTGCTTCCAAAACTACCAAGATAGGTGGGGATGGCTAGGTGTCTCCAACTCTAGCTGTGTGTGAGTTAGCTTCTTTCTAACAGAGAGGAAGACATTATGCAGCCTTAGTTTCAGATGGTCTTGTCCAGTTTTATCTGGCATTTTAGTCATAAAATCTCAAATTTGAAAGTGGCGCTTTCTTTACTCTTCTACTGTCTAAACCTACTATTGCTCACCCAATCTTTACTAATATGACCTCTGCATTCCCAGATGGACACTTCCACCCCCATAAAGTAGCTAGTATGTGATCATGCCATATTTGTTTTCATGTGGTTTAACTTTTCTATTCTTCTGAGTGTCAGCTCTGTGATTGTGCTTCAAGATCGTCCAGTGTCTACTCCTAGAGGCTACACCTAGCTCTCGGGGAAGCTCTCCTCATACCATAGAACTGGGAGCTGAGAGAAGCTCTCCCATTAAACTAGTGTGCTGTATTGAAAGAGATAAGCAGAGCTGAACCAGAAATGACAGAATCCCATAGTTGGTGTTTAGAATAAACAAATAAAGAAGGTGGTCATTTTTAAAACAAGTTTTTATTGAACATCAATTTATATTCAGGAACATTTCAGGGACATGGTCAAAGATAAAGACTATTGAGAACATATGTACCCAAACTAGTTTCAGGCATTTACATATATTTTCATTTTGTTCCCACAAAAGCCCTATAAAGTAAATACTATGATCAATATTCCCTTTAAGACGACCATATCTATCTAATGTGTGAAGTATTTTTAACAAGTAAAATATAGCACATACTAGTCATATGTACTAGTACAAATGCATGCTACAAACTAGTAGAATTAGTAGTTGGAATACAAAATTACCCTGAAATGAGGTGTTATTAATTTTTTGAGTGGTTTTGCTATTTTTTTTTGTTTTAAATTTGGTCCTTCACTTTCAGGTACAAGTGCCTGTGCCTGTGGACACAATATTTTCATGCTGTTGCCATTTACAAGAGCAAAACAACAACAGCTATCATTTATTGGGGGCTTATATTTGCCTCTTTGTAAACATTGTCTGTTTTAAACCTTGCAGTAACTTTGAGGTAGGTATCATTGTCCCCCTTTTACAGATGAGAAAAATAAGATTTGAACAATGTTAACTAAGGCTCAGAGAGGATATATCACAGCTAATACATGAGAGGGGCATGATTTAAACTTCTGTCTCCCTAACTCCAAAGCACCATGTTCTCCCGTGAGGTCACTGTGTTGGGCTCTTGGCACTTAGGCTGCTACATTTGTGTTAGAGTACATACAGCATGTGAATACACTTTCTTACAGAATTTAAAACCCAAATGTTTATCCAGCATTTGGAAGTTCCAGACACACTCCCAGGTACCCCATAAACGATACAAATCTTGAAAGAGAAATTAGAAGGACAGATCAGGATCCTCCCTTAATCACAGGTAACAATTATGGAGAACTTTCTAATTCCTTTTATGTGTGATCCCACTCTATAGATCAGGAAACTGAGACATGTGTACATTGCCCAGTGAATAGATATTTGGGACTGAAACAGATCAATAGAGACTCGATGATACACAAGTACCAGGCAAATTTGGAGAGCTGTGTAAGAAGACTTATGTCTTGGAACTAGTTGCTCTCTGACTTGTAATTCCATTGAACTGTGCCATATTCATATGCCCAGTTTTTAAATTTAGACTATTAGCCCTTGGTGAGATGGTGCCCCATCTTCTATGTCTCATGCTCTTCTCCTGGCTGGCTCGGGGTTGGCACAAACTTCACCCTCAAAATCTTTCCTGACTGTAGTGTGTCAGAAGTTATATGAGTGGCTCTAGTTTTAGGTCTAAAGGCACAAAGCATGTGTGTGTTGAGAATGAAAATCTTGCTCATTTTTGAACCCAGGACTCCTCTTTTCTTCCTTCCTGGGAGCATGAAAGTATAATTAAAACAAAAACAAAATCCCAAATCAGAATTGTTCCTCAGGATAAGTCTTAGTAGGTAATTTCAGCCACAGGCGAATCTCTTCTGCTTCTCCGTGGACTGGGCATTGCCCGCCCTGCTGTAGCTGGTTGAAGGGGACCAAACCTCTCAGGAAGACGGACTTGGTTCCGTTTGACCAGCCAGAGCAGGGGGCGTCTCCCTTCGGAGGTGAGTGCAGCCTCCAGTGTGAGGATACCTTGGTATGCCCCAAGTATCACTTATCCAAGCCTGTAATACAGAGAGAGTCAGCATTAGCGTATGTCAAACAGAAGCTTGCTTTGCCCAGAATGTCCTCTCACATGATTTGTGAAAATCATATGTAATTTGTATTTTGCATTACATGACTTCAATTTATTTCCTTTCTTTAATCTTTTTTTTTTTTCAAATAGCAATATCATGGGCCAGATGTGGTTGTTTATGCTTGTTATTCCAGCACTTTGGGTGGCCAAGGTAGGAGGATGACTTGAGTCCAAGAGTTTGCGATCAATCTGAGCAACTTAGAGAGAACTTGTCTCTATATTTTTTAAAAAAGAAACATCACGAAGAACAAAAATAATAGAGAATTATAGAATATGGAAATATAGAATACAAAAAATATAGAATATGAAAAATATAATATATGAAAATGAATTATATAATGTGGAAATAGCCCATAGTTCTCTCTCCTCTCATCTTCTAAAATAAATTTAACATTTTGGTATATATTTTTAAAATATCTTATATTTTAATTTTTTAACCTTTTTTCATTGAAATTTGATATATATTATAAAATAATATATGTAATACATATGTAATGACACAGAGTGATGAAACCAATACCATGAACAACCAGCTACCTTTAAATAAGTACTTTTTTTCACTGTTCTGCACTGTTGAGGCTTCCTGAATGCTTTTTCCAATTCATTTCTTTATGTTTATTCCCAGAGGTAACTATAACACCAAATTCCTTTATTTCTTATGACTTAAATGTTTTTCCTTATACTTTTTGCCACCTATGCATCTATTCCTAAGCAATATATATGTATATTTTAATATACAATGGCATCGTATTATAGGTATTCTTCTGTGACTTGATATTTTCATTAAAAATGATATTTGTTAGATTCATCCATATTGATGTGGTAGCTGTAGTTTAGTAATTTTCATTGTTTCATGATTTCTACTATGTAAATATATAACAATTTACTTATTTATTCTCTCAGCTATAGACACTGAAGTTGTTTGGTTTGGCAAAACTGCTTCTCAAGGGAGGCTGGGAAATCTTTGATTCTTACAGATTTTTAAAGGAGAAACCTGGATCCCATGATGTAGGAACTTGTAGGTTGACCTTGCAAAAGATAGGCAACATTTACCTGCCCAAAACATCTGGAGGAGGGGCCCAGAAATTTGTGCTGTAACCTTGCTTTTAGATGATTTGGATGCAGCTAAACCTTGAGAACCACTGGACTAGTGGGAGTACCTATTATTTCTCCCTGTTCCTAGGGAGGTGTGATCTGGGGGAGGGAATTGACTAAGGAGACATTCTCCAGAAAGGTGACCTGGCTGTCTGTATAATGTATTGAGCACGTAAAGGGCAGGAAAGGTGGGCAGTGAGGATAGTTTGAATAATGCTAGAAAATGTCCTTCTCCTTAGGGTTAGATATTGCCTGCCCTTTTATTTCTTCATCCTGTTGAAAAGAAGTATAATTAAGTGGGAAGCATGTGGCCTTGGAGTCACACTTATCTGGGTTCAAATCCTACTAATGCTTTGTTGGATCTTTTTCTCTTAAGAAATTACATAATATCCTTAAATCATAATTTCCACACCTGTATGGTGGGGAGGGTATATCTACCTTGCCTGCCTGTTGCAAGGCTTAATGACCATGAAGGCAAGGTAAACTGAGTCCCTCGCAGGCACAATAGACACTGGTGGGGCAGGGGTGGGGAAGTCCTAGAGACAATTCTTACTACTTTTGAGGCCAAGAGTTTCCCTCACAACTCTAAGCCTTTCTTTTTTTTTTTTTAACCCCACACCCCCCAGCTCTAGCCTTTCTTATATGTTTCCCTTCCTCTATTGCAAGTATTTTCCTTTCATCTCTGAAGTTGTCGAAACTGCTGATCAGGAAACGCACAACTGGTTTAACCAGCCAAGTGGACTTCTGTCAGATATACCCCAGCTTGGGAGCTCTGCCTGGAATAAAAAAATCTCAGATGTCAAAGCACTCCATGAGGTACCGTAGAAATGGCAACTAAGTAAAAGCATACTGTGACGGTGAGCAAATAGGGCACCACAAAATATGAGTTGGTTCTAGAATGTTCTGTGCAGGTGACATTGAAGCTTTTCTCCGGTGTGTACCTTTCTGGCCCTGCAGGCAGGTATCTTAAACTTCTCCCTCCCCCTCCTCCTCCCAATGATATAGCTGTCCTGGAGCCGCTGCCCACCAGCTCTTCCTCTGTCTAGCCTCTTGCTACCTTCCTCCTGACCCACTGTCCCTTCTCCAGCTCCTCCTGGGAAGTGGGGGAGCAGGCAGCTGTGGGGACAGAGGGCAGCCCGGCAGTTTGAGGTCAGAACTGAAAAAGCATATGTGTCTAGCTCATCATTCAGAATGACAAGCTTCTTTCAGTGCAATTTCTTTAGTTTGGACAGTTTCTTCCTCCGTTTCTCTCCCTCTCTCCTCTTCTTTACCCACGAATTTTCCCACCCTCAGTAGCATGGCCATCCGTACTACACCCCCCCCCCCCCATTTCTGAGCAGATGACTTGAAATCAACCTTTAGGGAAGGAAACAGATGACTATCTTTAGAACAGGGATGATTTAGAGAAGGGAAAGGGACACAACCTAGGGGTGTCTACCTATTTTATAGACTTGAAATCAAGATTCATAGAATAAAGGATAGTAATTTTCTTTGGAAAATAAAATGTGTCATAATATGATGACGTCAGAGACTTTATTCAGCAGCATCACTGTCAAAAGCAGGGTTTCTGAACCTTAGCATATTGGCAGTTTGGGTTGGGAATTTCTTTGATGTAAGGAGTTCTATCCAGAGAATTGTATTATGTTTAGCAGCCTCCCTGGTACCCGTTGCATGCCAGAAACCCCCAAGTTGTGACAATCAAGAATGTCTCTAGACATTGCCAAGTGCCCCCTGGGGGGCAGTATCATCTCAGATTGAAGAACCACTGACCTAAAGCTAGAAGTTTCTGCGTCCAGTCCTGTACTTGCTCCTTCTCTAGTAATTCACCATGTTCTTCTAAGTTACCCCCACTCTCAAAAGAGTACAGGTTGGTGTGCCCTTAGAGGCCATTAGACAACTGCCTAGTTTCTGGAAGAGGCAGATGGGTGGTATCACTGGTGTTGCTGCAGCTCACTTGGGACAGAGGGGACCCTCAGTCCAGTGTGCTCTGGATGCTGTTATCTCTGAGGGGAGGGCACCCCTCACCTCCAGCAGCTCTGTGTTCCTCTGCCATCTGCTGT
This sequence comes from Carlito syrichta, assembly GCF_000164805.1. Lineage (NCBI taxonomy): Eukaryota > Metazoa > Chordata > Mammalia > Primates > Tarsiidae > Carlito > Carlito syrichta. The sequence goes on from NW_007226756.1 coordinate 276,342, forward strand.
GAAAATATGGTAAGCCGGGCTCGGTGGCTCAGCCTGTAATCCTGCGTTTTGGGAGGCTGAGGTGAGTGGATTACCTGAGCCCACAGGTTTGAGACCTGCCTGGGCAATTGGCGAGACCTCATCTCTACAATAAATAAAAAAATTAGCCGGGCGTGGTAGCACGTGCCTGTAGTTCCAGCTCCTTGGAAGGCTGAGGCGGAAGGATCGCCGGAGCCCAGCAGGTCGAGGCTGCGGGGGCCGGGAGGGCCACTGCACTCCAGTCTGGGCGACAGAGTGAGACTCCAACTCAAAAAAAAAAAAAGAAAAGAAAACATGGTACACTCCCCTTCTTCTTGTCCTCCTCTCCTGTGTCCTGGTCCTGATGCTGCTCAGCTCTTCTTCACAGCCCCATTCTGTGCATCTCAGCACACATTCACCCAATCCTGGGGTGTTTCCTTTTGTGGTCTTGCTTTAGAACTCATGGCATACATTTAGTGTGGCCCCAGCCCTCCTTTCTCACACAATCACCCTAAAAACAAGGGGCAGAACGGTGGGATGCAGAAAGTCAACCAGGAGTTGAGGTTTATGTGACGGAGATAGACCTCATCATCTCCCCCATGTTCTGAAACTCTGTGGGAGGCAATGACACAAGCCTTGGGAGGGAACTAGCCATTAGGTGAGTGAGGTTGAGATATTTCAGCATCTCAAAACTTCTCAAACAGCCTCGCTTAGAAGTGCCACTTTGCAACAGGGTTGTGGTGGAAAGTAGGAAGGACAGCAGAGCAGGGGACCCTGCAAACCAAGGTCAGTCACTGACTAAGGCTGTGGTTTCTCGAGTCTCCTTCATTGTACCTGCCTCTGTCTACAACGAAAGTCCTTAGCAATACACACGCTGCCACAGACATGTGGTGCAGGTGGCTGTAAAGGAATTACCCTTCAGTTTGGTTGGTGGAGACACCTCATTTCAGGAGCAACATGTCCAGAGAAAGAATCCAGGAGGGCGAGGGCTGATTCTGTGAAAAACTTTGGGGGAGGAGCCTCTCCTATTGAACTGGTGTGAGGATAGAGGTCTGGGAGGCTGCAGGAGGACTCTGGGACTGCAGTCAGTGTTCCTAGGTGAGTGAGGACAGTTTGAGAGGGGGAAGATGGGAGTGCAAGGAAGGAGCCTAGATGGAATTTGAAGGTTCTTCTTTCCTTTTTGGGGAAGACATTTGGTGGCACAAACTGATGAGGACGGAGGTCACCAAGCCTGTGTTCTGGGAGGGACCCTGGTGCCAGTGAAGAGGCACTTGCCGAAACCACACACTTCCTTACATTCCATAGCAAGATAATCCATATGGGGATATAAAGAAGCATGTGACCTCAGGAAGCAGCATCGCCCAGAGGAACCCAGACCCTCAGGGTGGGCCACTCGTACCTGTCAGCCCACTGAGCCCAGAGGGCAGGACCCCTGGGGGTTTCCCAGGGGAATCCTTGATTCCCCAAACTACTCTGGAATAAATCCACCATGAGGAATCGTGGTGCTTTTTGGGACCAGATCTCTTCCCCGACAGTTCAGAGATAAATGGCGGCACCAAGTCTCCCTGGCTTCTTTTGGAGCAACTATGATTGGTCATATCCTTTGCTATGACCAAGAATTAATTTGCTGCTTTGTGCATTTCGTTACGATACTTTTTTTAATGTTTAGAATCCAGTGAAGAGAAAATTAAAAAGAAGACAGAAACTGACAGATAAATTTTCTGCATGCGTGCAGAGAGCCACTCACGCTCACAGTGGGCTTTCTGTCCTTCCCCCTGTGCGACTGTCTCCAGTGCTTATTGATGGGCGGGAGCTGCCGCGCAACTTTCCAGGCACAATGTTTCATCGTGGGAAGACTTCTTTGGTTTCTGCTTCCCCTGTTCGTCACCTGCCCCACAATCTGTGAAGCCCGAGCCGCGGAGGGGTGAGGGACACAGCAGCTGTCGAGCCGCCTGGGGGTTGAATGGCCACCCCGGCTGGAGGGAGATGGGGTTTTGAGCTTCATGGCATCAGATTCTCTGCCAGAAAATGGGGAAAAGTATGCCAAAAGAAGGATTGGATCCCCCCAAAATGTTTGACTGTTGGGGGAGGTTAATGAAATCTAATAAACAGTAATAAAAATAAAAAGTAACTTTTTACAAGCATGCTTTCTATGACAGAATCATTTTCAGTGCTTTGCCTGTGTGAGTGCCTTTATGCAATATACTTTCATTTTTCACTTTTTTTTTTGAGACAGGGTCTCACTCTAACCCCAATTTCTGAATTTCTAATAGTTCTAACCCTAACCCCTGACTCTGTCACCCAGGTTGGAGTGCAGTGGTAACATCATAGCTCACTGTAACTAACTTACCACTCCTGAGATCAAGCGATCCTCCTGCCCCAGCCTCCCGATCTGGGACTACAGTAGGTGATCTGTACTACCACATCTGACTAATGGTGATGTAGCCTCAAGTGATCCTCCTGCCTCAGCCTTCCAAAGTGCTGGGATTACAGGTGTGAGCCATTGTGACCAGCCAGAAATGTAGCTATTTTATTTGGTTTTACAGATGGGAAGATGAAGATCATATAAATGAATTAATATATGTAAACGGTAATTCTTTTTAAAAAGATAATCAGACTGGAGACAAAGTCTTGGGCCAGCCTATGAAGAGAGACTTGGAAGGTAAGAGATGTAGAGAAGGAAATAAGGAAGGGAAGAAAACACTGTGGCCTTTGTATTCTGTGCACATTTATACCTCTGCATCTTTTCACTTAGGCTGTTAATGTGGTGGTGACTTAGAAATCATGCTTTTTCTTAGGAAAATAGGAAAATATCCTTGGCATCCCAGTCGAAATCTTTCTGGCTGACTTTGAGTGTCATCCAATAGCTCATTTAATCCTATGGAAGCTTCTGCTCCAAAAACATAGTTCTTTCCCATGTTCAAGTACAAACTTCATATAAGTAAAAATATAGGGCTGCTCTTCCTCTTCTAAGTTTGGGGGTGGTTGTTAATCAAAAACAGTATCAGGGACTGATGGGCAGGGAAGGGTTGAAGGAGATGTGGCTGTGTCTTTGAGAAAATTAAAATGTCCCAACTCTTCCAGAGAACAGAGAACTAAAGAGTTGAGTAAATGATCACTTTAACTAGTTAAATATGTCAGATCAAGAGCCTCCATAATGTTTGGCATGTGAGTTGTCAGGAGTGAGGGTCTGCATAGGTGAGAAAGACCATAGAGTTTTATGGTCCAAAGAACTAGAGAGAGTCAGCTTTAAGAGACTTGCTATTCATGGGTCAGGCTGAGGCCCATCATTCATGTAACAATACAAAAGAAAAAGATTTCCAGGGAAAAGATTTGAATAGCCAAGAGAGTGCAAAGCATCCTGTGAAGATGCCTCCAACATTTGGGTGTGAGTGGTTTTGCCTTTGCCAAGCCCAATCTCATACAGTGAAAAGGTTACTTAAAAGTTCAGAACAAGATCTTCAGGAAAATAAATAAATGCTAATAACCAATTACTTGACTATTCATGAGTCCAGGAAGCTAAATTCTTATCAATTTAGAACACACACAGATTTCAAGACAAGAGAAAGTCTGAAAAGGGAATATCTGTAGTGAAAGTCTAGTCTAAATCTTCCTTCTACTTTTCCTGGGACATCTAACTTAAGATGCAAGGAAGGAGATTTATGGCACAGATTAGAAAATGGAGTGAAAGGTAGGCTGAAAAAACACAATAAAACAAATGACAGCAAGACTTCAGACAAGGCAAAAGTGGTAGGAAAAAAAAAATCTAGGATGGAGAGCATAAAGGTGTTTCTCTGTGTTTGGTACAGAGCAAAGGGTGTTGCTATGGCAATTGGATATAGGTTTTCCCAGATTATTTGTTTATTGTCCTATCTACGCAAATCTTTTGACTTCAGTAGGTGATGTTAATGGGAAGGATTGAGAGATGTAGTGTGTTACCTGGCCACTTTCATGCTGTGTGATATTGGCCAAGTCAACCAACTTTCTGTCCTCAACCCAATAATAAACCACATGCCACTTATCTGTAAATAGCAGTTGTGTAACCCCATCTGCCCACCAAAGGGTGGGTTGAAGATTAATGAGGTAACACGTGTGAGGATCTTGAGTTTCTTAGGAGAACAGGCCAGTAGCAATATAAAATGTCACTCAACATGTTATTGGAAACAAAATTTATTTCCTGCCACCCAACCCTGCCCTGCAATCGGAAAATTGTTCAAAACCTTAAATGACCATGTCATTTTTCCCCCTTGTTTTTGAGAAGCAAGTTCTGTTTAAAAGCATTCACAACTTATGTAATAGTATAAGTAGTGTCAAAAAGCTTAAACAGCAATCATGGTTCTTGGTTCTTTTCTGTTTCTTTCACTGAGCAGGGCAGTATTTGAACCCAAATGACTTGACACAACATTAGAGAGACATGGAGATGATGATTTCCAATTCACAGTCTGCAGAAAGTCTCTTGAATTTGAGTAAAATCAAGGGCAGGTTGAGACTGGGAGACATCTGAGCTATAGATTAACACAATGTTGTAATCTTCGAGGTTATTGACTGCAGGAGGGAACAGCATGACTTGGTTATCTGTGACTTGAGCAAGCTACTTAAACTCTTTGAGCCCCAGTTCCCTCATCTGCAAAGTGAGAGTAACAGTGCTTACTTAACAGGACGTTTCACTGAGATACATTTATGTAAAGTGCTATGAGCATAGCATGGGAAGTCTAATAAATGGCTTCTATTACCATTATTATTACCTGTCAATAATGTAATATATAATTAATACAATGTTTATTAATATTTATATGTTATATGACAACTAATATATAATTAGTATAACATTAATGAATATTAATATAGCAACTGAATCTACCTACTACATGGAAGTCCTTATATTTGATTTACTTGAAAGAATTTTATTAACATGACAACTGCTTTTATGAAAGGGGTGATTCAAAGATACTCTGGAAAGCTTAATTTTTTTTTAATGAAGGATTTATTGAGAGGACAGAAAAGCTCCCACAGGAGGAAGGGGCCTGAAGGGGTTGCCTGGAAAGCTTAAATATTATCAAAAATATTCCCCTCACAATTTTGGTCTGCTTTTTAAAAATTTTTAAATATTTTAATATATTTTAGGCTGGGTATGGTGGCTCATGCCTGTAGTCCCAGCACTTTGGGAGGCTAAGGCAGGAGAATCGCTTGAGCCCAGAATTTTGAGACCAGCCTAGGCAACATAGTGAGACCTCATCTCTACAAAAAATAAAATATTAGCCAAGTGTAGTATGCCTGTAGTCCCAGCTACTCAGGAGGCTGAGGCAGAAGGGTCACTTGAGCCCAGGGGGTCGAGGCTGCAGTGAGCCATGATCATGCCACTGCACTTCAGCCTGGGTGACAGAGTGAGATCTTGACTCAAAAACAAAAACAAAAAAATTTATATTGTAAAAGGATTTGTTAAGGAAAGGTATTATTTTTGACAAGAATCATTACAGGTTCTGAATTTCCAGGACCCCAGTCTTATTTCCAGGCCCTTTATGAAAAGATGTGTATGATGAGATGCTCAGTCTGTCCCCTTCTTGACCACAAGGCATTCTGATGGCAAATCTGACCTTAGTTTATCTGATCTTGTTTTGTCTGCCCCTTGCTGGATGAGGCTAGATAATTAGGACACCCTGTAAGGCAAGTGCCTGTAGCTGCCTCTCTGAATTTCTAATATGGGCATCTTAGCTCTTCCTATTCCTTCTTTACTCCCAGTCAGGTTTGAAAGTTTTAAACAACGGAATGTGTTAAAATTTGTTTAGAACTCATGCTCTTTCAGGGATTAGAAAACCACTAGTGTCTTCGGGAGTGGCCTGACCGGATGCACTCACTTTGAAGTCCGAGGATTCATGACCTTGTGCACGGGTATCCACTCCCGGTGTTCTTGGTGGCTGTCCATGAAACAGAAGCTATTCTGGAGCTCACCAAGCAAAAGCCAAATGATTTGGGGCTTACGGTCATCTGACTGAGGAGATAGGAAATCAAGTAGAGGCCCCTTCTTTTAAGGCAAGCATGGGGTAGTATGTCAGGATAGGACATTATTTTTCCTGGGGCTCAGCCAGAACGTCTTGCTATTTTTAGAGGACTGGCCTGTTCTGAATGTTGACTCAATCATGGGCACGAGTCCTATTTTAACTTCCTAGGGGCAACCAAGAGCAATGCCAGCTCTAAGAGCCCACCTTCTCTCCCTGCAGGCATCCTGCCACCTTTCCCAGAAGAGGTGCAAATTAGCGGCATTTCAGCATCACTGTCGCCGGCGCCCTGTTTCTCATCTAGGAGAATTGGAGCTGGAACTTCAGGGACCAATGGGGCCAGGGGAGGAGAGTGAGCCAATATTACACTAAGCTATGTATTCAGAGTATTCATGCTTACAGCAATCCTGCGAAGTACATTTTATTACCCAGCATAAAACTGTCTGAAGCTGGCTAAGTAATTTGGAGACAGAGAGTAGCTAAGAAACTTGCCAAAATCAGGCAGCTAGTGAATAGCTGACTTACAACTTGGTGATACTCTGTAATCCAAAGTACACATTCAAATATGTGGTCATTCTCAACCTTGCCTGGTCCTTGGTGCCACTGTGGCCCTTGTTAAAAATTCCGTTCCCTACACTTCACTCTAGAGCTACGGATTCAGAATCTCCAAAGGAATGGCTGGGTGTTCACCTTTTTTAAATAAGTTTTTCCAGGTGAATTTCATGCTCAGCAAATTTGGCAAAGAACAACTATAGGGCAGTTACTTTCAAATATGTGTCAACACTAGAGTCCCAAGATTCTATGCAACTTCTTTTGACTTTATCTTAAAGATACTAAAATAAGTAATCCGGGTCAGGACCTAGGAATCTGCACTTTTGCAACACCCTCCCCCCATTTTATTCTGTTGCAAGTGATTGGAGAACTTTGAAAAACATTGATCTAATAATAAAAAGAATCACAGATATGGATTCTATAGTAATAAAATCATTAATCCTGGAAAAGTCACTTCACACCGTCTCAGGAAAATTACTTAGTATGGATTAAAGCAAGAATTTCTGCAAACGTGGTAATAAAAGGTTAGATCCGGAAACAGGGTGATCTCTCTATATAATATGAGTAGTTAACATATTAATAACAAAAAGGATACAACGGACCACTAATGCCTTATCTTTCCAGTGTTCCTATGCCAAGTTTCCACCTGGAAAGGTCTTTTCCCTTTGCTCATCTTCACTGGTTAAAATTACTCTTTCTTGAAGCTCAGTTCAAAAACTACTTTCTTCCCAGAGTTTTCTTTCAATTGTTTCTTCCCCTTCTTAACTCTCTGTTGTTTGTAATTGGGTGTAAATTACATCTTACCTCACAGTCTGATTCCTTGTATACCTGTAATGCACGAGCATCTCCCCCCCAGAGGGCCGGTGTCCTGACTACTTCAATACTGATTTTTCAACTACCTGATAAAGGCCTTTTGTACAGTAAGGATCAAGCAGATAAATTCACAACTACCACCCTTAGAGAGAACCTTCTGTGTACAGGTCATATTCTAAGCACTGTAACAAGAGTACTAGAAATATTCCTAATTCATAGCTAAAAGAAACAAGGAATGGAGAGGCTGTTGCTTGTTGAAGGGTCTCTCAGAAGCATTAGACCTATAGGTGATCAGCATGTCAGAAGATCTGAAAACTGTAAGTTCAGGTAATGGCTCTTTAAAAATCTTAACGAGCTAATGAATTTAGTGCCTCAGAACCCCTGGATGGCTTGCTGAAACACAGGTCGCTGGGCCCCATCCCTAGAGAGTCTGATTCAGGAGGTCTGGGTTAGGAATTGAGAACCACTGCCCGAGGTCAATGTTACTCATATGCCACAGTCTGAGGGCAAGGAACTGGCCCTGACATTCTGAGCTTCCTAAAAATGAGGAGGTAAGGGAGAGCAGTAAACATCACACAGAAGTTAAGAAGGTATGACCACTTGACAAAGGTGTGATTGTAGGTGCCTTCACTGATGAGGGTGTAGATAGAAGGTCAACACTCCACAGAGAGGAAAACCCTGTTTGGGAACTCACTAAGTGTTTTTGGCCTGAGCAGTTGGTAGCTACTGGGAATGATCTCATTGGCTTCCAATTTTTACCAATAAATCTTCAATGGGTTTGATGAAGACTGGATATAAAATGGAGTGTTTTTCTTGAGAAGATAGCCCAGCAGAGGGCCTGCTGACTCCTTGACCTCACATCATATATTCAGAGGGATCATAAAGATAATATAACATAACAATTCAGAATAATATGACAACTCTTTAGCTCCAAAAGCTCTTACTTTTTTTTTTTTTTAATGCATCTATTAAACTGAGTGAAGATTAAGAATTTCTTAAGGTCAAGGGATCAAGTCAGGAGCATTGGGTTCTTATCCTAGTTTTCCAAAGAAATACATTGCTCAGAGACTTAGTTTCTCAGTTTTTCAGTAAGGTGGAAGAGCTTATATTATCTTAGTGGGGACATCTCTGGGGTCATTTGAAACTCACCCCCATTCAGTGATTGAATATTTGAGATAAATTAAACACTAAAAATAAGTTCCTTTGGGTTGCTTAAAATACAATGTCAATATGCATGCAAAGTATTTTGCCAAGACACTCAAAGGGCAATCTGCAAATTCAAGGTCACGTGCTGTCCAGCTCTCATTCATATCTCCTAACACCACCAGTGGCTCTTTTTTAGTAACTGACCAGACCCTTAGGTAGTTACTGTGAATTCTCTCCCCCCTGGAACTGCCTTTCCTCATCCCTCTGTCTTCCAGGCCCACCCTCCTCTCCCTCTGTCTTGGATTTAAGCCCTAGCACACAGAAGCAAGTCCACTGCCAGTACCAGCCAACAAGTCATTTTCAAGCACCGCCTGTGAATGGGGGCCATTTCTCTCATTCATTTCCTGGCGCCTGGCTCTGACTGATGGACCTGCACACTCGCCGTTCTCCCCCGCCTGTTTGAGACACAGAACTTGGAGCTTCACCTGTTTCCCTGTTTCTATAGACACTGCTGTGCTGGCTTCAGATGACAGAAGCAGATCGCCTGCAGGGTTTTCCAAAAATTCACAAAGAAAGAAAGACAGATGGGCAAGGCAGGAACCGCCAGAGGACGATTAGAGGAGAAAGTGCCACACCGGGAAAGCTCAGTACATACCTGGGGGAAAGTTGCAGTTTCCTCCTCTCCGGGCTTTCTTCCCTGGCTGGCTTCGGCCCCATTGAGGTGGTTAGGACAAGAGTAGTTATTTACTTATTTACGTATTTTCCAGAGCTGGTAGTGTTGGCTTGCATTTCTATGCCTTCCTGTCAGAATTCTCTCAAGGAAACAGCAGCTGGTGAGCTCAGGAATATCAGTCAGAATCCTGTCCTAGTTTGGGGCCTTGAAGATTCTTACAGAAAGTTAAAAAGGTTTCTGGGCCAGTGTCTCCTTTGGGTTTTCCCTCTCCTGCTTCTCACCTTTTCCATCTTCTATTTTTTTTTTTTAGTTTCATTTTACCCCAGTAGCTAGCTACTTAAATTGCCTGCTTCTGTCTTTCTGATGGTCCCCTCTTGGGTACAGCTGTGGCTCTTCTTCTGGCTCAGCCTAACAGCCCGCTGATTTTCTAAGCATTTGGATCAGTGCTTGTGCACTTGTTTCTTATTTCATCTTCTTGCTTATTCCCTTTCCCCTTTTCCTCTCTTCCCTTGAACTCTTACCTTTTTAATCGCTATCCTTCTAGGCACACCCAGAGAAATCCTCTTCTTCTTTTCTTCACATGCCTTCCCTGTCCTCATCAAATAGGCTGTCATTTCCCCCATTTGTGTCCTATCCGCCTATTTCTCACCTCTGATTTGTGTCCTGTCTAGATGTGATCTAACTTCAGGTCTCCTCTCTTCTCTTCTCCTCTCCCTTTGCCCTCTTCTCTCCTCTCCTCTCCTCCTGTTCCTCAGGCAGTCTCACTCTCTGCCTCTCTTCTTGCCTCTGCTCTCTGAAGGTGATCCTCCCCCTTTTTGTACTCTCTAGCCCTCTGCCCACCCCCTGCACACTCTCCCACCTGTTTGTGTCTTTTAAGGGCCTAGGTCCTGTCCATGCCTTCTGTCCACCTCAATCACCCCAGTGGCGGGCCTCTGAAAGCTGTTAAATTACACCTCTTCAGCTGTCCCCGTTGCAAGGAGAAATGCCCTTTGCTAAATCCTTTCTCAGATAGGCAAATCTATATTAATGCTTCTGTTTATGGAATAAACTGAAATGATGCATGTATTATTTTATTTTATTTTAATTTAATTTTATTTTTTGAGTTGAAGTCTCACTCTGTCGCCCAGATTGGAGTGCAGTGGCCGCTCCTGGCCACCGCAGCCTCGACCTGCTGGGCTCCGGCGATCCTTCCGCCTCAGCCTTCCTTCTGAGTAGCTGGAATTACAGGCGTGCGCTACCATGCCCGGGTAATTTTTTATTTTATTTTATTGTAGAGATGAGGTCTTGCCTGCCCAGGCGGGTCTCGAACCCGCGGGCTCGGGCAATCCACTCACCTCAGCCTCCCAAAGGCATGGGATAACAG